>NC_092858.1:2646074-2671701 GCF_032062135.1 Pyxicephalus adspersus | reverse complement strand
AGTGATAGAGTGATGAAGTGGTGGAGTGATGGAGTGATGGAGTGCTTTGCTTGGTTCTGGTTGATAGGCCGGACAAGGAGGAAATTCTGTCTCCCGGCGTGTGGGCGTCCCGCGCAAAGAGCTTCCACCTGCACTCAATGGCAACTTTGCCGATATGAATTGAAATGGAAATACTACAGCTGTTTCTTTGAATCACTTCTGCGAGCTCATTAATCATTCGTTAAGAAATTATTTCAATTAATCTACAAATCCCAAAATGAAGAATATGAACAGATGGGCTTGAAGCTGTTCGAAAGGTTTTCTGATCAATGCTGTGTGGAAAGAAAAACGCAGAATTTCCATCTCACAGATGAACAAAACATGTTTACTTTACCGGTCCATATCCAGAACACAAATTTAAACGCTAAACGTGGCAATTATGTTTAATAACATTCCCGGATAAATACGAGAAAGCTTTAGGAAATCATCAGGACATAATATATCCAACATAAGTTGGTGGGCAGAACATTGGCGGGGCCAGAAACGTCTTTCATTGTTCCACATCAACGCTCATCCTAAATTGACTACAAACATCAACAACACTTTGCAAATTGACTACAATTCTTGTTCCTATTAATTTCCCATATTGGCTGCAATCTCCCGATGAAACATTGTGTAACTAAGCAGTAGTTCCCAAACTTTTCCAATGATGGCGCCATTGTTGTGGTGCCATTTTTTTAGGCATCCCTGACCATGGTCAAAAGTGGCCATGGCTACACATAGCTGGCTCTGTATAACTCCAAATATATCCCAGATTTTCATTTCACACCCCCCTTAAATTTTATGCCATCATCAAAGTAACTTCTTACAAGGTCACAGACTTTAGTATAGTGACCCCCATAGTACTCTCTTCATTATAGTGCCCCCCTTACTGATCCCATCGGCAGCCCCCATATTATATTGATTCATTTATTAGCGTTTCCCTCATTGGTAGGGGTATATCCCTATATAATAAAGCCCCCCCCCCTACATTAGTGGTCCCTATAATATAATGACTCCATTGTGCTCCTTTCATTATATTGCATCCATCACAGCAAATTTAATTTTAGTGCCCCCATTTGTGTTCCCTATCTTTTAATGCCCTTATGATGCTTACTTCATTACAATGCCAATTTACTGATCCCTATATTATGGAGCATTCCCCTTATAAAGTGATCCCTATAAATACCCTGCTATGGTGCGCACTCTTTTATAGTGCCCCCCCCCCCCCCCATAGTGATCCTTGATTATAGTGCCCCTCATGATTCTTGGATATGGTGCTGATCACCGTACTCCCTTAAATATTGTTGTGGCCCCATTACAGCTCCTATTAGTGGCCCCATATTATAATCTATTTATTACAGTGTGTCTCAATGATGCCCCCACAATGCCCTCTTCTCTATATATTATTCTCTCATTAGTGACATTTTTATTGTAATGATGCCATTAGTTCTCCCAATATTCCCCCACAGCACTGCCCTCATTCTAATGCCCCCTTTACTGATCCCTATATAAAGATTCCCCATTAGTGCTCCCTATATAATAATACCCCCATAGTGATCGCTCTAGTGGTTATACCTACCGGTCCTACTCTAGGCTGTGGTCTTTCCAAGCAACATGCATGGTGGCTCAGTGGTTAGCACTTAGAAGCACTGGGGCCAAGGTTCAAATCCCAGCCAGGACACTATCTGCATGGAGTTTGTATGTCTTCCCTGTGTTCGTGTGGCTTTCCTCCCGCATTCCAAAAACAATGTTCTCCCCGCACCACCCGGCACTTTTCATTAACCACCCGGCTGTTTTTGGGTGGTTACTGAGGAGTTGGGTCACAATCCAGGAGCTGCCACCCACCTACATTTCTGGGATGAGCACTGAAAACATTCATTTAGGTTATTTGGCTTCCCTTAAAAATTGCCCTTAGGCTGTATTAAGGACATAAGACTTTGCTAGGGACAATGTGACCCCTTCTGAGCGGCAATTAGTGATATGACTATGGGCTTTGTACAACGCCATAGAACAGGTCAACACTATATAAATACAAAATCATAATAACCACAGCCGTCAGTCTTCATTCATGCAATCTCCTAGCAGCACCTATTTTAGGAAATATTGGTCTGCAGTCATTTTGTATTATTTAGCTATTTTTGGTCTGTTTTTACTCACAAAAAGTTTTTTGTGATAGAATTTTGGATATTTTTGGATAGAATAAGCCCAGGACAAGACATATGCGATATAAAACATATCAGGATAGATGGTGAGGACTGAATATGTACAATGTGGGTGAAAGAAGAGAAAAAGGGGGATGTGGCTGAACCTTAAAATTCTGACGTGTTTCGCCCTTAGGCTTGCTCAGGGGTATTAGTGAGATCATAACAGTAATGTCACCTGCGATGAATGTTAGGTTGGAAACAATGCTGTCTCATGTCTAGCACACCCATGCCTATGTCTCCTGTTTAAAGGAGCCATCCGGCACTTCTTTAAGGAACCTCTTCCCCTCTTATCCTGAACAACCTGACCCCTTTATGGGAAAATCCCATTACCTATGTTGGATTAAAAGCATCTGATATTTCTGAAGGTATCTATTATTATTCTCTGTAAGCCATTATGTTGTTGACCTAACACCCATCGCAATTAATATCTCTATTAGGGTCTCACTAATACCCATGAGGAAGCCCAAGGGCGAAACGCATCGAGTAACAAGCCATTTCTAACAGTCAGCAACCCCTCTCCTCACCCTATTGTGAAGGAAGGTTATTAATTGTTTAGATTGATCCCTTCATTTCCTACTATTGCAGAAAGGATGAGGCACCTTCGTTAAAGTAAATATATTTTGCTTCTATGCAAATGTTAATATGAGGCCGATCATAACGAGCTCAGTTCCTTCCATGGCTTGCCGCTGAACACACTGCACCGCTGGCTGGAAATAATTGCAAACATTTTTCAGCACCCTGTTGTCAACTTAACACCCGTCACAAGTGACATCACTATTACAGTTTCATTATTAAACCTGAGGAAGCTTAAGGGCAAAACGCGTTGGGATAACAAGCCATTTATAACCATCAGCAACCCCTCTCCTCACTCTATTGTGAAAGGAGGTTATTAATTGTTTAGATTGATCCCTTCATTTTCTACTATTGCAGAAAGGATAGGGCACCTTTGTTAGAGTAAATATATATTGCTTTTATGCAAATGTTAATATGAGGCCGATCATACCGAGCTCAGTTCCTTCCAGGCCTTGGTGCTGAACACACTCCGCCGCTGGCTGGAAATGAATGCAAACATTTTTCAGCACCCTGGAGAGCGGCCAAGGCACAGAACCATAGTGGGCATCGTCTCTGCAGTTTGTAAGCTCTATGATCAGCGATGCCATGACTGGCACAGCCGAATGAATAACTCAGAATCCTCCTGCAAAGAAAAATTTAATTAGAAAGAGTCTGCTGTGCCACTTAAAAAAGAATTGTGCGTGTAAATCACATTCGGTGTGGCTGATGTCCTCGGTGTAATCATTATGTGACAATAATTTAATTACAGGGAATTTGCTGTATTGTTTTACGCTGGCAGCCGAGACATCGGATAAACGTGTGTAATGTTCTTAGCGCCGACATAAACCGCTGCTGGGTACTGAGGACACAACAAATAAATCTGTATTCTCTGTAATAGCTTTATTGCAATAAGGATTTGACAGGTACTTGCTAACTTGTCAATCATGCTGTCGCGTTTCGCAATGCTCAGTTTATCTAACAAGCAAAGGTGAGGGTTAGTGTTGGCAAGCATTTGAATGGTGGTTCCTGGGCAGCTCCTGGTGGCACTTTGCCAGGTGCTTGGCTGGCCCAGGCACAGTGCTGGTTCATAATGATCCATCCTAATATTGTACAATGGCAGGAGCGGGCAGTACTGAATCACTCACTACTGCCCCCATTTGTTCCCTATGGGTGATGCATGCTTCATTGCTAAAACGGGAACCGCTAACCACATCACCACCTCACTGCCCGTCTGATCTAACGCCAAATTTATTTAAAATCTTCTTTGATATATATAAAAGTAGTTTACATACATAGACTATGTAAGGTGAGAACCTTTTGCATTTAAATCACCATGAATCGTGCATGGTATAAGAGCCATGCAGAACCGCCCAATTTATCGGTGCCCTATTGAAATGGTGGTTTATATTTTGCCTTCCCCTGTTCCTTCCCTTCATCAACATGCTAATGACATTTATGATTTTCCAACTTTATTTTAAACCAGGTGACATCACCTGCTCTTCCCAATGCAATGCGTCTTTCAGCCATCATGGCGCATCCATTGGAAACAAGTTTGGCCAAATCTGCATTGATCGTGCCCAGAATAAGTATTATGGATCTGAAATGATTCTGAAAACATCCTCAAGCTCCAAAATTGAAAGCTTCTTTGTTCTTTTTTACCAATGACAATAGGCTTTACCCTTTTGTTCATGTTTAATATGTGTAATGTTTTCTGGCACCCAGATTGATCCTGACACATGGACGCTGAAGTCAGCCAACACAAACAATCTTATCTCCATCCATACAACTTTCATCTTGTCCTCGCTTTACCAATCTGTATAATGCTTCGCCCAGATTCCATACATTGCAAGATGAGTGACCAGGGTGATGCAAAGACAGAATACAATCTCCGATATTTCAGGGAATATTGTACCGGGATATGAGTATTGATGAAGATGTTTCACCGGTCCATGTGGTCCCGGGTAGGGTCTCCTCACACCATAGTGCACACGTGGTGCTAGAAAATCCTATTGTTACATGTAACCAAGGATCAAGATATTCAATTTTGGGAACTTAGGGATGTTTTTAGAGTCATTTTAGGGTCAAAGAATTTGTCCCACATTATTATGCAGATCTGGCCATGTTTCCAAATGGATGTGCCAACATTTATCAATGCCGGATCCCCAATACAGCCAAATATGCATTGTGGTGCAGAGTGTGTTGGGTTTATTTGATACATTGCTTTCTTTTAATAATGTAACCTAATGCTTGTGGGGGGGTAAAACCTTAGTAAAATGTATTTCATGACGTTTTACCATCACAAAATGAGTCCAGTTGGATTTTGCTAAACACTTCCAGCACCACCATAACCTGGATAATCCTCCTCAAATCCTCCACACACCTTTCTGGCAAAAATTTCACCTCCAGAAGGATCTCAGCAATTAGGACAAAGTCTGTCCAATCTACACCCTTACCCAGGGCTGGATTTCCCACAAGGTCACCTAGGCCATGGCCCAGGGTGGCATGACTACTAGGGGGTGGCATTTAAATATCTGTATGTGCTTTCAAAGGAATGTCCCTCTTCATACCTCCAACTGCCCCTGATTTGGAGGGACTGTCCCTCTTCATACCTCCCAGCTGCCCCTGATTTGGAGGGACTGCCCCTCTTCATATCTCCCAACTGCCCCTGATATGGAGGGACTGTCCTTCTTCATACCTCCTAGCTGCCCCTGGTTTGGAGGGACTGTCCCTCTTCATACCCCCAAATTCCCCTGATTTGGATGGACTGTCCCTCTTCATACCTCCAACTGCCCCTGATTTGGAAGGACTGTCCCTCTTCATACCTCCCAGCTGCCCCTGATTTGGAGGGACTGTCCCTCTTCATACCTCCCAGCTGCCCCTGATATGGAGGGATTGCCCCTCTTCATACCCCTAACTGCCCCATGATTTGGAGGGATTGTCCCTCTTCATACCCCAAACTGCCCCTGATTTGGAGAGACTGTCCCTCTTCATACCTCTCAACTGCCCCTGATATGGAGGGACTGTCCCTCTTCATACCTCTCAACTGCCCCCGATTTGGAGGGACTGTTCCTCTTCATACCTCCCAACTACCCCTGATATGGAGGGATTGCCCCTCTTCATACCCCTAACTGCCCCATGATTTGGAGGGATTGTCCCTCTTCATACCCCTAACTGTCCCTGATTTGGAGGGACTGTCCCTCTCCATATCTCCGAGCTACCCCTGATTTGGAGATGCTGACGCTCTTCATACCATTCCACTGGCAATGGCAAGTCATCATTTTATTGGCTGGGAAATGTCCCTCTTCCCTATCTCCGAATGCTGGGTAAGCTAAGAGTGTTATGGGGACCCCCAGTATATAAAAGATAAAAATGGAGAAGTAACGAGAGGGTTTTTTTCACAAAAGCTTTACATGTGCGTATAAAGAATATTACAGAAAACACATCAGCTGCGATCAAACATAACAACCTTCATAATGCAAGTAAAGGAAATATATTGTGACCCCACATATTGCCCGGGGTGCCCTGATTATATACTACACGGGTTTTTACCTGAGATAAACCTAAACAGATTATGGTGTAACAATGTAAGTAGACGTCCAAGAGTTGGTCTCGGGCCCTTACGCGTTTCGCCCAATGGGCTTCTTCAGGGAATATTGAGAACCATCATACAATTTGGAAGAAATGGTCAGATGATAGTGGAAGGAGGAGAGATTTTGTGTAGATCAATATCAGGAATAAACCCATGGGTGCTATCAATGTTGGTGTACAATAAGATGCCGGCACAAGATGAGCGCCACAATAAAGGATAAACCTGGGGTGGTGGGGGATAGGAATCGTGGCATGAAGAGCAACAGCCAGACAATCTACATTCTCATAGCATAATCTAGTCTAGCCTGTCTAGCATATAATTAAGTACCCCATGGCAAAACATGGGGCATAATAATACTCATGTGTTATATTTCCTTCACTTGCATTACGAAGGTTATGTTCCATCACAGGTGATGTGTTTTCTGTAATATTCTTTATATACAGATGTAAAGCTTTTGCCCCCAAAAACCCCTCTTATTACTTCTACATTTTGTTACCACGGTGGTGCCACCCACACGACCCTTATCCTAGACCCCCAGTAAATATTATCTGACATTTCCCTTTTTGCTCATATCAGCTGCCATATTTGTTTTTTTGTCTTGGTGCGGACACAGGAAGGTCATCGGTGGGCATTTGTTGGGTTGTTTTTGCCTTTCTCCATATAAATATGATATATAATAATCTCATAGCTAGGAACTAATCAGAAGTTCCCCTGATATAGCCGCGTGTCCCTCCTATTGATTTGTATGCATCGATAATCCCTGTGTATACCCTAAGTAACTAATATAAATGGGTTGCAGTTTTTGCTGGCTATTCCTACCGTGTACCGGCCCCTATTCCATAATGTGTGTCAGTGCTTCATAATTCTCCTATCTATACTCCAAGTGGATTCCTGCAGAGAAATCATATATTTCATGGCCCATACGTCTGGATGATCGGTCACATTCATGATATCTGAACCAACCAAACCACATCCAGATCTGATCTCATTCCCATCACAAATTTTCTGCTTGTCAGAGATATCTCAGGAATTATACCAGACGTCACTTTGTGTGTACAGCGGCCGCCTGATATAAAAATGTCATCAATAACACCGACATTCATGTACTTATAGATAATAGAGAGAGCCAGGGGAATAAAATAATTCTCAGATATTTCCCATAACCAGTTCATTCATATGATTCACATTGCAGCAGTAATAACTCCATACAATGCACCGATTACACAGGAATACAGAATACTGATCTACCTGTGTTCTCTCACCTGACAAAAGGCGAGCCAAGTCCGGTCCCTAAACTTCATGGAAATCCTTTCATTATTAATTCATCTCATCCCTTCCCTGGACTTGGTTCATTCCTTAATGACACATCAAAGAATGAAGACAAAATCCACCTCTCCAGAATTTTCCTCTTTAATGTCCTCCGCTGTGATCTGCCATTGCTTTATTATTTTCACATTCGGGGTAACATCAGCTGGAGTGTAAGCTCTTCTGGTGCAAAGACAAATGTCCCTCTCGCTATCTATCAATGGCTATGGAAGGCCATAGAGAAGAATTGGGGTGGTAGATTTTGTGGGGTGAGCGAGTCTCTATTTTTATTTTGTATTCTCCTGTCTTAGTTTGCATACAGAAAAGCTTTTCATTATATCATTTCCTTTCAGTGATATATAATATATTCTAACTTTAAATTCTCACAGCGTTGGGGAATTACATGAAATAGGTTCTGGACATAATAATCATATCCATTAAGAGAGTCTGGAAGTGAGTGGTGCCAAAGCCTGAAACGATAATAGAAATCTATTAGATGAGCGGCGCAGCCACTGAACATATTATTAGTGAAATTCCTGCGTTGTCAGGATGACCTGTACCATTACCATGAGATATATAGTCGGCAAAACCCTAAAGTATCCAATCAAATGTTAGGGTTAACTTGAAAGTCCTTAGACATAATATTGTCACCAAAATTGCCGAGAGGGTCTGAGAGACTGTCGGGAACATTCACAATGGGGTATTTTTTCCCCAAATCAATTGACAATTGGCCATTTCATTCGTCCACAATTCAGCTTTGAAAAGCATAATGGATTGTATTGTAAGACACAAATTTTTCAAATATTATTTTAGGAATTCTTACAAAAACTGTGTGGACCCTGTAATATTAAAATCAGATTCTTCAGTGCATGGAAACTGGATGGAAAGGAAAGGGCAAACAATGAGCGTTTGCACCCCTTCTGCCCATATTAAACCCTCAGAACCTGTCTGGCCAGAAAAGCATGGTGGCAGAAAGCATGTGTACCCCCCAGCCATACCAAGTCCCCGCCTAGGTAGGGAATCCTGGTGCAGGGGAATCTGTTGTCAGGGGACTTACTTGAAATCTAGAGGCCAGTGGTATTAAGGGGACCCCTAGACAGCCACAGTTGGGAAAGGGGGCTTCCTGATGGAGGGGGGTCTGTGGTCGGAGGACTTGGAATCTGAAAGCCAGTGGTAATAAGAGGGTTCCTAGACAACCACAGTTGGCAGAGGGGGCTTTTTGGTGAGAAGAGGTCTGTGGTTGGGGGACCTTTTTGAAATCTGAAAGCCAGTGGTATTAAGAGGGTCCCTAGACAGCCACAGTTGGGAAAGGGGGCTTCCTGGTGGAGGGGGGTCTGTGGTCAGAGGACCTGGAATCTGAAAGCCAGTGGTAATAAGAGGGTTCCTAGACAACCACAGTTGGCAGAGGGGGCTTCTTGGTGAGAAGGGGTCTGTGGTTGGGGGACCTATTTGAAATCTGAAAGCCAGTGGTATTAAAAAGGTCCCTAGACAGCCACAGTTGGGAAAGGGGGCTTCGTGATGGAGGGGGTCTGTGATCGGGGGACTTACTTGGAATCTGAAAGCCGGTGGTAATAAGAGGGTTCCTAGACAACCACAGTTAGTAGAGGGGGCTTCTTTATGTAGAGGGGTCTGTGGTTGGGGGACCTGTTTGGAATCTGGAAGGCAGTGGTATTAAGAGGACCCCCAGAAAAGCCACAGTTGGGAAAGGGAACTTAATGGTGAGGAGGGGTCTGTGGTTGGGGTTGTGTTTGGAATCTGAAAGCCGGCAGTAATAGGAGGACCCCCAGACAGCCCCCCTCTCACCCTGTGGGGAAGAGTACAGAAGTAATGACACATCCAAAGAGTATAATATTATCTTATTTACATAGAAATCAACACTTACCCACCATTTCTATTAATAAACCCCTTGCCTCCTTTAGGATCATTGGAAGTCAATGGGGCACGTACCATGCCTGGCCCCACCAGCTGTGAGGTCCACAGGCAGCTCCATATTTCCAAAACCATTTTTCACATTTTTGTGACCGATAGAACCATGAAGCATGATAGAACAATAATGGTTTTTTTTTTTGTTTTTTTTTAAATTTGCATTTTTATTTCAGCTGCATTTGTTTTATATTGTATGGCAGGTTGGAAGCACATAATGTCTTTACTAATGGTGTGGCCCCTCCAACCCTTCACGTGAAGAATACATTACACCAAATACTATGAAGTATAGCACTATGCACAACAAAAAGGTATAAATATTAATGGAAAATGAAGTAATAAATCTGATACAATACAAAGTAATCAGCAACCATCGGTTTTATTTATTGCCTATTCTCGGCACAGCGTCATGTGAAGGATGTAGATCTATGTTGGCGTGTCTTCTCTGTCTATGGAGGCGGCAGGATCTGATCTGTGTATGATGAACCACTGAGATTAAATCTGCTGGTTGGTCAGCCCTCTGACATTATGGTGCTATGGACATGGGAGCACCATTAATCAGGGCCAGCCACAGTCACCGGTATCACTTATTACGTATTATCAGGAGAGAAGCACAACCCCCTCCCCCTACAAACACAATTCTAGTCTTTTGTTTCATTTATTAATAATCCCTCAGATGATTCATTATAGATCAGAATCTGAATATAGCCAAATCCATCTTTAAAGGGAAAACAGCTCCACAGCAAGGACAGGCTTTATATTATGTTTATAAAGTTTAAACTAAAGTTAAAAGACAACTGAACACAAAGTAAACATCTACCGAAGCCTTCCCAAAAGATCAATTGTTCCAAAAAACCCAATGTCTCCCGAAATGACGGATGTCTTTTCAAATACCCAACATCTCCCCAAAGGACCGATGTCTCCTTAAATGACTGATGTCTCCCCAAATGTCCAATGTCTTTCTCAAGGTCTTCTCATGTGACCAAACTCTCCCCAAATGACCAACGCCTGCCCAAAGGACTGATGTCTCTTCAAATGAACAATGTCTCCTCAAATGACTGATGTCTCCTCAAGTGATCAATGTCTCACCGAATGACCAACATCTCCCCAAAAGACCAACATCTCTCCAAAAGACTAATGTCTCTTCAAATAAACAATGTCTCTTCAAATAACTGATGTCTTCTCAAGTGACCAACGTCTCCCCAAAGGACTGATGTCTCTTCAAATGACCAATGTCTCTCCAAATGACCAACATCTTCCCAACTGACTGTTGTCTCCTCAATTGACCAATCTCTCCCCAAATGACCAACAACTCTCCAAATGACCAATGTCCCACCAAATGACCAACATCTCCCAAAATGACCAATTTCTCCCCAACTGACCAACATCTCTCCAAATGACCACCATCTCCCCAAATCACCAATGTCTCCCCAAATCACCAACATCTCCTTAAAATGACCAATGTCTTCTTAAATGAGCCCAAAGGACTAATGTCTCTTCAAATGACCAATTTCTCTCTAAAATACCGAATGTCCGATACCAAAAGTTCGATATCTCACCAAATGACTGATGTCACCACAAATGACCAACACCAATTTCAAATAACCATAATTACCTCAAATGACCGAGGTCCCTTCAAATGATCAATTTTTCTTCAAATGACTGTCCAGTTCTCTAAATTCATCAAAGTGTTGTCAGCCATCTGCTTCTTTGTCTCTGCTTTCTATGAATGGTGACAGAATCAGGCCTGTACCACCGAGCAATGCCAGCACAGGGAATCCACAATGGATCCAGGAGGATCCCACCCAAGCAGCTGGCAATGCCATCTCTATGGGTTTGTGATCACATTACTGGCCCAGGAGAAATCCATTTAAGGTAAGACAGTCATTAATTGAGGAAACAGTGTCTAACCACCAATTAAACTTCTTGGGTTGCCATTTCCCAACAACCGCCATCCATTTCTTGTGGTGCCAATCTCCACCTAACCCTGGCCTTAGCCTCTCCCAGAAGGGATTGGCTGATTGTTCTCCAGGTTCACAGTTGGTTGTATTGATAATTGTCCAGAGAAAATTTTCTTCTCAGTACAAGACGTGAGAGGAATCTTCAACCATCAGCAATCTAAAAAAATGTCCGAGGTTAACTCTTATCAGCCATTGACAAAATCAAAATTTAAATGTTAAGGATAGAGCTGACCCTTGGTTCACAAGGATTTTATTAACTTTAGATACATCCTTGGTGATCCCACCATGAAGATCCTTCCTGTTATGGGTGACAACTGTCTCTCTGTTGTCTCCTGTGTTGTCACCCTAATATATATATTCCTAGTGGAGACTACAAGTAGCAGCGACAACAGTCTTTGGGCAGCCATGATCCACCATTGATACCATAAAGAAAGATGTCATTGTTGTAAATTGCAATGAGGCTGCAGGAGATAAGCAGCACTGAAATGATAAAGACGATAAATATTATCAATATATTCAATCTAAATATACAATGGAAATTATAATTATGTTTTGGCATTTTTTGCGTAAGGTATCTTTGCAGATTTGGACTGACAGGTCATCTTTGAAGGTTGACTGTTCTATACCCATACATTTATTCCTCTTGTAAACCTTTAATATGCTTTTCTTTCTAATGATTGTGAATAATGTATGTGAATCCCAAGTGTTATCTATTCACCTCGAGGCGATCCTTCACCGGCTGCTATGAATATAGATTTGATTGTATACGGCTATTTTTCCTGTGGAGGATTTATTAAAATGTATAGATGAGAGGGGGGGGGGGGGGGGGTATTGGGGTTCTGAACGGCTCCTCTGATATACCCCCGAGGAACATCCTGTGGTCTGGACAATGTAATTTTATGTTTAATAATGCCTCGGCATTGATTTTAATCCTTACTGTTGTGTTCTCTTCTTTCTCTTACCTGTGGCCGGCTCACCAGCTGTTGTCCAAACCTTTCCCTGTCACTCTGAATATCATCATGGAACCACACAAAAGAAGAACAATATCTAAAGCTAGCAAGGTATTTCCTGTATTAAAAGATGAAAAGACAAACGTAGACATTCAAATGGCCTGAGATTGCTATTGGGTGCCGCCATTTTGGATGTAATCAGAAGAACGCAAAATTCGGGAGGTGATGGAACTTTCTCTTTGGGCTTCAATATAAAGAAGAAGTGTAAAGATCTTCACATCTATATAACGATTCTGCACAATGAGTCTGATTTATGATTGGAGAGCCAAAGGCTGGAGAGGATACATCTTCATCAGTGAAGCTGGGTGATCCAGGAAACCTGGCATGGTTTTCTTCAAAGTTATTTGATATTTGTTAGCAAATGTTTTCAATCCTGGACCAAATCTCTTCCAGATTTTCCTGATGAAAGTGTATCCTATCCCAGTCTTGGAGAGCTTTAATAAATCAGACACAATAGTGAGGCCATGGTGATGAATGGTCCACACAACAAGCAGTCAACTGGCAAATAACACAATAGAGAATGTAGAGAGCAGCATCAAAGAATAAAATAAGTCCACAGTTTATTGACCACTAACACATTTCGGGGCTCCAGCCAACACATTTTGAGGCTCCAACCAACACATTTCTGGGCTCCACCCAACACATTTCGGGGTTCCAGCAAACACTTTTCAGGGCTCCAGCCAACACATTTCAGGGCTCCAGCAAACACTTTTCAGGGCTCCAGCCAACACATTTCTGGGCTCCAACCAACACATTTCGGGGCTCCAGCCAACACATTTCTGGGCTCCAGCCAACACATTTGGAGGCTCCAACCAACACATTTCGGGGCTCTAGCCAACACATTTCGGGGCTCCAGCGAACACTTTTCAGGACTCCAACCAACACATTTCTGGGCTCCAACCAACACATTTCTGGGCTCCAGCCAACACATTGCTGGGCTCCAACCAACACATTTCTGGGCTCCAACCAACTCATTTCTGGGCTCCAGCCAACACATTTCGAGGCTCCAACCAACACATTTCTGGGCTCCAGCCAACACATTTCTGGGCTCTAGTCAACATCTTTCAGAGCTCCAACAAAATCCTCCAGGGCTTGTAAATATCTTGGTAAAAATGCCAAATGGACTCTACCATATAACAAGAATGACCTCTAGAAAGTTTTTACATACAAAATGCCCCGGTTAGGAACTTCATCACCAGTAAAGCAACAAACCAGCTCTCAGATATGTTTTTGGAAGCTCCAACAGACTCACTGAATTCTATATAGAAAGGGACAACTAAAGAAGAGCAAGGAGGTTTGGTGGTGTTGGAGGTGCAGATTTGAGATGTAGAAGAAGAGGGAAGATTCAGTGAATCGGCGCCGGAACAAATAAGTATGAAATCTCTTTGTTTACAGAAGACTTTGGTTTAAACCCATTTTGTGATCTAAGAGGTCCATCCCCTGAAAACTGATATTTTACTAATATGATGGAGAGTTAAAGCTCCTATGGGCCATTGGTTTGGTATTCTATTGGCTTCCTCTTGAGGAAGGGGACCCTGTAAAGTCCTGAAATGGCTATACAATTCCATATAACAATATTGGCGTGATTTAATGAAGCTCTCCAAGTCTGGAGAAGATCTACCATGGGGGAACCTGATAGTCTTTAATAAATCAGGCCCAATGTATTGTTAATAAAACATCAAAATGGACATTATGGAGTCCCAGTAATCGTTGCATGGCACCATCTGTTGAGTTCATCACACTGTTGGTGTAACAATGCAGAAACACTAACAGGACTTTCTATATGGTCTTCTTCATCATCTCCAACACACATGAATCTAAAATCTATATAATTGAATTGGTTGTATCTTAGATTCCCTTCATCATGATGAGCCCCTTAATAAAAGGAGGAAGGTGTGATGTCAAGATAACAACTTTTCCAGTTATCTCAACAATGACTTCAAAATCTAATCAAGAACAATCTACGGCTTGATGGTCTACCAAAACCTCTCCATGGCCTCTTCTATGTAACATAGGTGGGTGGAGATCCATGGTGCCCAAAAATCAATGAAAGGATCAACGGGTCATATCAAACCTAACAAAACCAATACAGGAGAAGTTGATTACTGAGTGGAAGGGCATTAGATCCTTCATAGAGCTCATTGGAGAATACTTCTAGTTCTTGGTAAGGTGGAGAAGCAAGTGATGAAGTCATTACCAAGCACAAGATCTATCTGACCCTCAGGGCAAACAAAGGTCCCTAATGTGGAGAATTGTATTGAGGAACATGAGAAGAACAAGCAATAGGCGTTTTAGAGAAAGGCCATATCCGGGGTCATTAAAGAAGTTGTGGGGGGAAAAATGGAAGCCAAATCATTGAGTAGGAAATTGTTACCCCCTGCAGAGGGGTAAAGGGGCAGATACTTCCTAAACCTATCTGGCATTCAGAAATTCCAGGTTACTGAAGATGGTTCTTCTTTGGGTCTCATTGAAGGCACCAAATAAGTGACCCCCAGCTTAGGCCAACCATAGAGACAGGACCAGCTTGGGCCCCTCAGCCTTCCCAGCTCCCCCACATGGGTTTTGCCTGTACCTACAATTGGACACGCACCTATGATTTGGAGTCCAGTCAGAAGAGGAATTTGGATTTCACTAGTAGCATGCTTAATATCCCAATGAACTGAACCTGGCACACTGTTTGCATGTTTATTCTAGGACACAAATTGAAGAAATAGGTCAAAACTTTTTACCCCAAAGGTGTCAGGGAACCGCTTTTATAACCAATCAATGGGTAACACTTTATTTCCCACCATGCCCCCTATACGTTAGTGGTCAGAATGTCCCCATTACAGACATCTAAATGGATCCTTGGATTCATGCAGCTGGCTTGGCCAAGTGGTGGTGGCCCTGGGCCTATGCAGGCGCCATCTAATGGGAGGGTACTCAGATCAAGGAACCCTTGGAAACCTTTAGAGGACCCTATGAGTCCCACAGAACCCTGGTGGGCAATGGCTGTAATAGAATCAGCATTGCTGCCAGAAATGTGGCACCTCTGAAGACTTTTGTCTTCTTCACATTCCCACCAACACGTTGGGAAGATTTGGAAGATTTGCTGATTGATATATTTCCCTTTGTGTATAAATCACTGGTAGGAACAAGCCTCCCTACTCCCCGCCATCACCCCTCACTGGTAACTTCCAGCGACACTTTATTTTTACAGACGTCTATAAACCCTTTCATCTCTCGCAGAAGTGGCAGCTCCTCGCAGTCATCTTTTATATTTTATTTACAAAATCAATAAATCACAAAATAAAGCTCATGCCTACCTCAGCATCAACCCCAAGACAGGAAATTGTTCTGTTCTTCTAGGTCTAGTGGTGCAAGCCAACAGCGCCATCTATAGGAAGATAGAATGGTAAATAGAACGATAAGATAGGTGGTTTTGGTAGCAGGGTGTTCACTTGCTATGCACAATGAGGTTTCGGTGAGACCAGAAGGGTCTTTGCCAATTTTAGCCAAGTGCTCCCTATGCGGTAGCTGGAACTTTTGAGGTTTTACATTTAGATAATTGTATGGCACCTAGGCAGAGTCTCCGGTTCAGTGCTTACAGCTATGATGGAGAAGTACGGGTTGGGCCCATTTCAGTATGGGGGCCCTCTTGGTCAATTCGTTTTTTACATTAGAAAAATCCCATGGTACACCACCAAACAAAAATGTCACCCCCAAATTAATTAGGTATTTGCTGCCATCCACAGTGGTTGGGAATCCCTGCTTTAGATGAACCCCGGTATCTATATTCTTGTATAGATTTCTGCAGCTTTTATTGAAACCCTGGTGGTCCTGCCATTTATATCCTTGTTCAGACACTTCCTGTTATAGGGTGACAACACACATTCACAGTTATGGTTCTGGTCATTTCTGCTCATTTCAACCCCAATTACACAGCTATTGTTCATTAAGACAATGCCCACCATTCACCATTGCTACCAATCGCCATGGCAAAACTCTCTGCTGAGGTCCAACACCCCATTCCCTGCTGAATCAGAGCTCTCCAATCAGCAAGGAGCATAATATGTCCTCATTGTAGTGATATAGATCATCAGAGGGGTGTTAGACCCATGCATAGATGCTGCTGCTTCCATTGGTTGAGCAGAGTTTCAAATACTCCAAGGACTCATTTCCTGGGAATAACCCTGCAAACACTTCTCCCATCAGACTGAATGCAAACAATACAGGAAAGGGTTATCAGGATGCATATATGTAAATGAGACGACATTGTGTGTTCTGTATGTATGTTGTATGTAATGGTCATAGTAATATGTTTCCTGCCAGTCTCTCTGTATGTCAGGATCTCAATAAACCTTCATGAAGAATTTTCCAATGTGTCATTGTATATAATGTACAGCACTGTGTTATATGTTGGATATGGATCATATGAATACAGTTCAATATTAATATTATTCATCTATTATCATTGGATCGCAGCAGAAATGTCTGTTCATATTATATGGTGGTTAATGAACAATTATATGGTTTATATTAGAAATTGTTTGTCAATCAAAAATTGTTCACTGTTGTTATTTCATTTTAACAATGTATTTATTTAGTTAAAGGTGAATTTACAATATTTGTATATATATATATATATATATATATATATATATATGTGTGTGTGTGTGTGTATGTTATATATATTCTGGTTCATGTTGATTGTTTTTATATTTATTTGTTCATATTTATTATTTTATTCAACCTGATTTCAATGTATTATCATGGCATCCTCATTTCTTGCAGTTGGCTGCCCTCTGCTGGTCATTGCCCGGTACAGCTGCAGCACTTTGTATCCAATCATATTCATGTATTGTAGATTTTTTGTATTGTTTTCTGCTTTTTGACTCGGGGGAGTTTGTGTCTCTTAGTATGTTTATGTTTTGGCTTTTCTGTTGCTGTTGCCACTTACTAGAAAGGGGACCCCCTTACATTGGTGGTCATTGTAGTGCCCCCTTTCTTCGGTGTAGTGCCCATGCCTATGGCTGGTCAGGGGTCCAGGCTGCAATTTGTGTTCATGTTCTGTACCCCGGAGGTCGGTGGGGCAGGAATGGAGGAGTTCTGCCTTTAAGTCTCACATTGGCATTCTGCCCACTCAGCGCCATTCTGCACCCCGAGCACCAAACATGATGATGGAGGGCAGCAACCTACCAGACAGGTGTAATGAGTGGGAGGGGCTGTTCTCAGCAGGTGGCAGGTGAGGGAGCAGTTAGGGTTTATTACCCCTGGATGGATGATTGCACTGTGTAAATAGGCGGGGCAACACACATGTACCCCACAATAACATCTGATATCAGCAAAGAGGAGAGAGACCTGACCTGGGCACAGGTATGTACTTCGGACATTTTTTAATCAATCTTCTCTCTCTTCCTAGGCCTCCCCTTTATTTAATCTGCCTTCAGCCTCCCCCAGTCTTGCACAGTTGTTTCGGCTCCTCTCCTGGACTGAAATTACTTACTCTGATTTCACTGCACACTGTGAGCGTCTCACAATGTACATTAGAAGCTGCAGCAAGTCAGACAGCCTGTCTCATTTCCTGGGTGGAGGACATCCAGCATCATTTAGCCCCTCCCTCCCAGCCTGACTGTCCCTGGACCCGCCCCTTTTATTTATTGGATTCCAGTTCTGAGGATCAGGGAGGTTCCGTAACACATGTGGGCGTTACCTATGCAAATCAATCCTGCCTATCCAATCAATCAAAGCATTTTATATTTGCATAGCTTCTCCCACTGCTCCAATCAGGGTTTAGGATATTTGAGGGGAGTGGTGAGGCTGGGTTCTGTGATGTTTAAATAAAGTTTTGTACAGCCACCTGCTGGCCCCTCCCACTAGTCCTGATCTGCCTGCACTGCATAGAGAATTATAGAGATATGCTAAGTTTAACTTCCTGTGCACTGGAACCTGATATATTATCAATCTTCCCAGGGATTGGACTACAGAACACCTCCCCAACTATGTTATGGGGATAAGGGGGGGGGGTTGTATTGCAAACTAGAAGAGCAGACTAAGGTGACAACTCTTCTCCTCCATAGGGATGTTCAGTAGGAGAATGTTGTCACCCTAATACAGGAAGTGTGTCATTGCTGGAGAAATCACTCCAACCAGAACACAAACCAATGCATATGTGTAGAAGAACCAGGAAGGGTTCAAAATAAACTCTGTCCCAGTGAGAACCACACTCCTCATATCACGTATGGCTGTCACATGGTCAGGAAGTGGGGGCAAATCTCCCCTAAGGTGTTACAGGCAGGAAATAACCCCTTTCTGCCCTGGGCAGGGTGAAATTCCTTGCCAGATTTCCTGATATCTGACACAGCCAGTAGGGGGAGCCTCTGTTGTTTTCTATGCAGGTGTAAATGTAGAAGGGCAAGTGAAACTTGACACAGAGGTATTAAATTAAACACACATTGTGCAGGAATTGTACTCTGTTGTCACCATCCGGTACCCCATCCTGTGAGATCTTAGCTGCCATGGCTGAAGTGCACTCAGACAGGAAGTGACTACAAGGAGGATGCAGGAGATCAGCAAAAAAACAGCTGGAAGAGGAAAAGATGAAAACCAGATTTTATAAATGTGACAAAAATTATTAATATGCACAGAGCAATCTGAGCAAGAACAGTGTAAAGAGGCAGGAGCGTTGTACATTCAATGGGCCCTGGACAAAAAGTGAAACGGGGGCCTCAAATGCTCAGTATTCCAACTTTCTGCATCCCTTGCCATTCTGGAGAAGGTGGAGGCCCTGCAAAAGGCGAGGGATCTGGAGAAGGTGGGGGTCCTGGAGAAGGTGGAGACCCTGGAGAAGGTGGAGACCCTGGAAAAGATGGAGACCCTGGAGAATGTGAGGGCCCAGGAAAAGGTGGAGGCCTGGGAGAAGGTGAGGGTCCTGGAGAAGGTGGGGACCCTGGAGAAGGTGAGGGTCCTGGAGAAGGTGGGGACCCTGGAAAAGGTGGAGACCCTGGAGAAGGTGAGGGTCCTGGAGAAGGTGGAGGCCTGGGAGAAGGTGGAGGTCCTGGTAAAGATGAAGGCCATGGAGAAGGCGGAGGCCCCCGAGAAGGTGAAGGACCTGGAGAATGTGGGGGTCCTGAAGAAGGTGGAAGTCCTAAAGAAGGTGGGGGCCCTAGTGAAGGTCCTGGGAAAGGTGAGGGCCCTAGAGAAGGCAAAGATCCTGGGAAACGTGGGGGCTCCATAGAAAGTGGAGGTCCTGGAGAAGGTGGAGGTCTTGAAGAAGGTAGGGGTCCTGAAGAAGGTGGGGACCATGGTGAAGATGAGGTCCCTGAAAATGGTAGAGGCTCTGAGGAAGGTGGGGGCCATAGAGAAGGTCGAGATCTGGGAAAGGTGGGGGCTCCAGAGAAGCTACTGGAGAAGGAGGAGGCCCTGGAGACGATGGAGGTCCTGGGAGAGGTGGAGGCCATGCAGAAGGTGGGCGCCATGGGGAAGATGAGGACCCTGAAAAAGGTAGACACTCTGAGGTAGATGGGGCCCATAGAGAAGGTGGGGGCCCAGTAAAAAGTGGAGGCCATGAAGAAGGTGAAGGACCTGAAGAATGTGGGGGCTCTGGAGAAGATGGTGGCCCTGAAGAAGTGGCAGTCTCTGTAGCAGGTGCAGGCCCTGTAGAATGTGGGGGTCCTTGGCCAATAGCCCAGTTTGCCTTCCCCTAATACCACCCCTGTACAGATTGCTGCCCTTCCAACCACAAAGAAAATGCCTCATTTCTCTGCACCCTCCTGCTGTCTCTGCACCCTCCTGCTGTCCCTGCACTCTCCTCATTTCTCTGCACCCTCCTGCTGTCTCTGCACCCTTCTGGTGTCTCTGCACCCTCCTGGCGTCTCTGCAGTCTCCTCCTGTCTCTGCACTCTCCTTCTGTCCCTGCACTCTCCTCCTGTCTCTGCACTCTCCTTCTGTCCCTGCACTCTCCTTCTGTCCCTGCACTCTCCTCCTGTCTCTGCACTCTCCTCCTGTCCCTGCACTCTCCTCCTGTCCCTGCACTCTCCTCCTGTCTCTGCACTCTCCTCCTGTCTCTGCACTCTCCCCTCCCCTCCCCTTTGTGTGTCTCCAGCTCTGCACCTGTCGGTGGCTCCGCCCCGCTCTGGTGACATCCTGGCAGACAGGTATCCGGAGTCTGTGAGTTGTTGTTAGTAACCAGCAGTGTTTGCGGTGCGGGGAGCTGACATGTCCTCTGCTGGCTGCTCAGGTAAGAGAGGGGACTCTGGGGGTCTCATGATTAGATTGTCAGCTCTTCAGCCCAGACTCCTCATTGCAGAGTTTTACATTTCTGGAAATAATTTGGGAAGATTATATAGTAATGGTAATATAGTTATGGTATCCAATACTCACCTCCATCTTTACCCATGTCCCCAACCAGCCCATACAGCCCAACCCACTCCCAGCATTGGGATGCACTGCGCTGCATTGGGGTCTCTGGTACAATGCGTTGGGGTCTCTCGTACAATGCGCTGGGGTGTGCTGGGGTCTCTCGTACAATGCATTGGGGTGCGTTGTGGTGCATTGGGGTCTCCCGTACAATGCCTTGTGGTGCATTGGGGTGGCATTCACAATCCATGGCACTGCAACGCTTTGCATGCGATCTGGCAATGTGCACCAACCCATACATATCACACATTGCCGCCATGCATACGCATCACTTGGAATCACATTAGAGAACTGCTGGAGATTTCTTACCTTCTGGGGCAATTCTAATCTGTCAGATAGCTGTGGGATGTTGGCGGTGCCCAAGTGGTGCCCATACCGATCGGGTATAATGCTGTCCAGAATCCCAAGCTGGCTGTCTCAGACAATCAGATTGGGTGAATCCCATTGATGGGTGAATCCCATTGATGGGGGTCTCTTTCTGGTCTGCAGGCAGCTGTCCTCTGTGTGTGGCCCCAGACAATAGCAGGGGGTGATTTGCACACAATTGCTGGCATGCAAACTTTGCAGGGTTTCCATATCAACCAATTAGAGGCTCCCAGCCATAAAACTCTCTGACAAAGCAGCAAAGAGCCAGCAAGGGCCCCTGGGAGCCCCTCAGACCAATCCCCTCCATGTCGGGAATACAATATGCCATTCTCCTTCATTTCCATCCATGTTATATTCGTTTAATCAATTATGGATCATACTCTATACAATCTGATTGGACAATAATTTATGGATCTCCCATAACTTTGTAACATTCAATTTTTATCTGACCAATCATTTCATAGGAGATTGTACAATCAAACTGTAGCAGCTTTACCCCCACCAATCCCACAATGCAATGCAGGCACCTGGCTAACCTTCAGAGGGGTCAATGGTAGGAAAGTAATCTTATCTTTAAAGTGGACCTGTCATCAGATAGCTTTCATGTGATTGTGCAGCACGTTATATATATATTACCCCTCCCTGAGATCACAATACCCCCCTATCCCCACACCCAAATGTCTGCACCTGTGTTCCTGGCTGTAAGGACAGCGCCACCCTTGTTTAGGCATCATCTGGGGTCACCATCCACCTTCCTATGAGATGCTCAGAGGTGACATGGCCATGTAGTCATGTGACCTGCTGCAAAGATACAATGTTGCAATCTGATCACTAGAGGGGAGACTGGGAAAATGCTTCCCCCTGCCTGCAGCAGATTGATGACTTTACCGCAGCCTAGGCAAAGACACCGATTGGGGCTCCGGCTTTTTTAGGAATCTGTTGCTGTATATGGTGGCAGGTCAGGGTATAATTTACGTGGATTGGACCTGCAAGCATCAGATGATCACCAATCGTGTCTTTTACAGAATCCTGAATTAGCATGAATGGTGAGATCGCCTGATAGCTTAGTATAGCTGGTTGGCTATTCGACTTGAGTGACCACAATTTTCCCAGGATGACAGATAAGGGGGAGGAGGGTTGGGGGGTTGTCTAGTGGCCCTTACACCAATATATCACCAATCCACCCAACCAAAATCAGACCCCTAAAAATGGTGAGATTGGATACAGATTGATTCCCAGTCTAGGCCATAAATCTAAAACATTGTACAATCAGATTGTGATATGTGGGCTGATCACACGTAACAAGGGAAGTAAGGTTGTCACCCCCTGGTGGAAAGTGAGGCTGTCACCCCCTGGTGTCACCCAGACATCTCAATAATCCCCCCCCAGCAGAGTGCTGGACACACAAAGTCGGCAGAGGAGGTGCAATGCTGCATTGTTACCTGGGCTGCATCCTGGCCACGCCCGGCTAACCCTTCACAAACCAAGGCCAGGATTTCCTACAGAGGGCTGAATATCCCACAGACACGGGAAGATTCCTCGTCTAAACGCTGAGAAAATTGTACAATCCCGAAGTGGTTCAGGATGACACGACAGGCGCAGGAAATGCATCTTTGCATTGTCTCCATTGGTATTTTTGGACAGAAATAACCTACTACAAGGGGATAATTAACAAAGCAAATAGGGAAAGTTCCTTGTTATCATTTTGATATAAATTTAAAATAAAAACATCATTTTTCAGTTAGGATAGAATAGGGATTAGGGATGAACAGGGCATTTCCACAGAACTGATTCCGTGGAAGAATCTACATTTCTGCACTATGGCCAATTTCACTGATACGAGGATGGCCATAAGAAGGTGCAAAGTTTACACTCAGCCAACAGGGGCCTCAAGTCAGATCTGCACAGGGGCCCACGGATGGCCACATCTGCCACCGCACTGACAGGTCCAAATGGAGTCACCTCATGACTTCTTCCTCCAATATATTTCATATGCTTTAAATTTCACCAAAGCCAAAGTCCTCACGTCTTAAGAAATTGATAAAAATACCACCAACTGGTTTGCCATAGCACTGATTTATAAAGTGGCCCCCTAGTCTCTGTGATGGGTGGGTGGTTGGTAGGTTGGTTGTTCCTTTTGGTTTGTTGAGGGAGTGGAGGGTTGGTGGTTTGTCCTTCTCATCTTACAGCTCATGGGTGGAAGGTGCTCATTGGCTTTTTCTCCTGAAGAACCTTGTCCTGTTCTGGTGGTTGTCTCTTGTTAGTGGATGGTTGGTGGTTTGTGGTAATTGGATGGCTTGTCCTCCATGGTCAGTATACAGTCGGCAATTAGTTCTTCTCAGTCTCTGTGGTGAATGGACAGTTGGTGGTTTGTCCCACTCGGTCTACAACTTGGGTGAAAGATGCCCTTTGCTCCTTTGGTGCTAATCTTGTCCTATCACTAAATGTTGGTTGGTCTTTCTTGTGGTGGTTTTTTTCTACCCAATAATTGGATAATTGGTAATTTGACGGTTGGTGCTTTGTCCTTCTAGGTCTCTGTGGTAAGTGGACGGTTAGTGGTTTGTCTTTCTAGGTCTCTGTGATTAGTAGACGGTTGGGGGTTTGTCTTTCTTGGGGTTTATCTTTTTTAGTGTCTGTGGTGAGTAGATAGTTGGTGGCCTGGTTTTTCTGAGTCTTGATGAATGGACAGTTGGTGGTTTGTAACTCTCAGTCTCAGTTTCTGGTCAGTTAAAGATAGGTGATTTGTTCCTATCCATCTCTGTGTAAGTGGACTGTAGGTGAATTTTCTTTTTCCTTCACTGTTGTGACTGTGGACAGTTGTTTATATCTCTCAATCTCAACAATTGGTGGATTCTCTCCCCATCTCTCAACCTGTTGAGGATCCAGTTGGCAGTTTCTGTCTTTCCATCTTAATGGTAAGTAGACACTAGGTGGTGTTTAACATTTTGTCCCCATTTCTTGTGGATGGTAGGTGGTTTGTCACTCCCAAACACTGGTGGCAGGATGGTTGTCAGTTTTGTCTTTCTGGGTCTTTGTAGTAAGTGGACAGTTGACGGTTTGTCTTTCTTGGTCTCTGTAGTAGTGGTAGTGGTGAGTAGATAGTTGGTGGCATGGTTTTTCTGAGTCTTGATGAATGGACAGTTAGTGGTTTGTAACTCTCAGCCTCTCTGGTCAGTGAAAGGTAGATGATTTGTTCCTGTCTATCTCTGTGGTAAGTGGACCGTAGGTGGATTCTCCTATTCCATCACTGTTGTGACTGTTAAATGTACAGTTAGTTGTTTATATCTCTCAAGCCCACCATTTGGTGGATTCTTTCCCCATCTCTCTGTTGAGGATCCAATTGGCAGTTTCTGTCTTTCTATCTTAATGATAAGTTGATAGTAGGTGGTTTTTAACATTTGGTCTTCATTTCATGTGGATGGTAGGTGGTTTGTCACTCTCAAGCACTGGTGGTGTGTCTTGTTTCATCTCTCTGGTGAGTGGCTGGTTGGTAGTTTTGTCTTTCTGGGTCTCTGTGGTGATTTAGCGATGAGTGGTTTGTGTCTGGTCTATGTGATGAGAGGATGATCAGCAGTTTGTTTTTCCCTTTTTCCATGATAAGTGGATGGTTGGTGGTTTGTTTTTCTCAATCTCTGTAGTGAGTGAACAGTTTGTTTATATTCTTCTCATGGTATTGGTGGTGAATGGATGGTTGGCGGTTTGTCTCTTGTTTTACGTGATAGGTGGATGTTTAGTCTTGCTGGGTCTCCGTTAGTGAACAGTTGGTAGTTTGTGATGAGTGGAAAGTAGATGGTTTGTCTCTCTCGGTCTGTGTGATGAGTGGAGAGTTGGTGGTTTGTATCTTTTGGTCGATGTGATGGTTGGACAGTTGGTGGGTTGCCTCTCTCGATCTATATGATGAGTGGACAGTTGGTGGTTTGTCTCTCTCGATCTATATGATGAGTGGACAGTTGGTGGTTTCTCTCTCTCGATCTATATGATGAGTGGACAGTTGGTGGTTTGTCTCTCTCTGTCTATGGGATGAGTGGACAGTTGGTGGTTTGTATCTTTCAGTCTATGTGATGAGTGGACAGTTGGTGGTTTGTATCTTTCGGTCGATGTGATGGTTGGACAGTTGGTGGGTTGCCTCTCTCGATCTATATGATGAGTGGACAGTTGGTTGTTTGTCTCTCTCGATCTATATGATGAGTGGACAGTTGGTGGTTTGTCTCTTTTGGTCTATTTGATGAGTGGACAGTTGGTGGTTTGTCTCTCTCTGTCTTTGGGATGAGTGGACAGTTGGTGGTTTGTCTCTCTCGG
>NC_092858.1:2626426-2645568 GCF_032062135.1 Pyxicephalus adspersus | reverse complement strand
TTTGTCTCTCTCGACTTATATGATGAGTGGACAGTTGGTGGTTTGTCTCTCTCGGTCTATGTGATGGGTGGACAGTTGATGATTTGTCTCTCTGCGACTATGTGATGAGTGGACAGTTGGTGGTTTGTCCCTCTCGGTCTATGTGATGGGTGGACAGTTGATGATTTGTCTCTCTTGGACTATGTGATGAGTGGACAGTTGGTGATTTGTCTCTCTCGACTTATATGATGAGTGGACAGTTGGTGGTTTGTCCCTCTCGGTCTATGTGATGAGTGGACAGTAGGTGGTTTGTCTCTCTCGGTCTATGTGATGGGTGGACAGTTGGTGGTTTGTCCCTCTCGGTCTATTTGATGAGTGGACAGTAGGTGGTTTGTCTCTCGCGGTCTATGTGATGGGTGGACAGTTGATGGTTTGTCTTTCTTGGTCTTTGTGATGAGAGGACAGTTGATGGTTTGTCTCTCTTGGTCTATGTGATGAGTGGACAGTTGGTGGTTTGTCTCTCTCGGTCTATGTGATGGGTGGACAGTTGGTGGTTTGTCTCTCTCTGTCTATGTGATGAGTGGACAGTTGGTGGTTTGTCTCTCTCATCACTAGAGGGGTCACCAGCAGGAGGAAGGAGTTCCTGTAGTTGTTTACTTGCAGCCTTTAGGTGAGATTGCGTTGTGGGGAACAATAATGTAGAGCTCAGGAAGCCTTGTGTGCGGCAGATTCCTAATTGTAGACATGTGGAAGAAGGAGGCTTATAGCTAGGCAAGTCCCCGATATTGAAAGGGATATGAACCCCACAAATCACTATAAAAATCTGGAGTGCCCCTTTAGCTCTTTTTATGCACTACTGGAGGTCTAATTTGCATAAACATACATGTGATATTATACGCAGGGCTCCTGGCCACCACTTATTTGCATGGCCTGCTATAAAGCCAATGATGAATACATAAAACAAAATGTATTGAAATTCAATAAATACATGCCGTCTATTTAACAAGAAGCCAATTTCAAAGGAAGAGAAAGAAAAGGATAAAGAAACATTATACCTAAGAACAGCACATGTAATGTAAGAACAGCACAGATATCACTGTGTACATGGAAGGGATTCAGCAGGATATACATAGTGGCAGTCTGTGGTTGGTGACAACAGCTCATTGGATTTGCCTTCCAGGATTCTTGGCTGTGTCTTCCATAAAGGTGCAGGTTTAATAAATACCTTAAAAAAAATGATAATCATGCTGTTACCTTCATGTCTACCATTTGCTACCTAGACAATGGGCATTCATAGGGGCAGAAGTGCAAACAGACTAGTGAGATTAAGTGACCATAGAATGAGTGCTTCCAGAAACAAGGCCATGCAATTTGATCATTCCCACCACTTACCATTGCATGATATGCTTTGATCATGTGGACCATTTTTACATTCCTAAACTTTAAGGTTCATCTGCATTACCCTGAATAAGGTGACCATGGTATGGATCTTTCCAGAGCCATAGACCAATGGGATGAGGAACCAAAGTATGGATCCTACCAGAGATGTAGACCAATGACCTTAGTACGAAGACTTCCAGGACATAGAATACGGAGATGAAGTGACCATACTATGGATCCCTCCATGAACATGACCTTGTAGGATAAGGTGACCACAGTGAGAATTCTTCCAGACACATGGCCTAATGAGTTGGGGTCACCAGAACATGGCCTAGAAAATGATGTTACCATAATATGATTTTTTCTGGAGATATGGCACAGTAGGTTGAGGGTACCATAGCATAGATTCTTCCAGGTTTGCAGACAATAGAAATAAGTGAGCACAGAATGGATCCTACTAGAATGATAGCATAATATTGGGGTGACCAGGCACTTGGTTTAGTAAGATAATATAACCATAGTATGAATATTTCCAGACATGTTGCTCAGGAGGTTGAGGTGACATAGTGTGGATTCTTCCAGATATGCAGACAATTTGAAATAAGTGACCACAGAATGTATACTTCCAGAAACATACCCCAATGTGGACACTCAATATGACTGTGCCCTATACTCCCCACAGTGCGCTATGCCCCAAATATGTCATCAGATTTTACCTTTCTTCTCCTGCCCTTCTTCTGCATTGCCCTAAATGAGGTGACCACAGGGTGGTCCTTATCTCTTGAAAAACAAAAACCAGTGAAATAAGGTGATTGTAGTACAAAGCCTTCCAGGGCCATAGAATGGTGGGATGAGGTGACCATAGTAGAAATCCTACAAGAACCACAGCGTAGAAGGGATGAGGTGACCATAAAATGGATGGTTTTATGAATCCACAGAATCCTTCCAGAGACATGGTTTAATGAGTTAGGGGGACCAGGGACATGGCTCAGTATATTGGGGTGGCCATAGAATGGATCCTTCTGGAAACACAGCTCAATGTGGACCATGCCCTATACTGCCCACGGTGCTCTCCACCACTACTACTATACTCCACCACCTATGCCCTGAAAATCTCATGAGTTTTTACATTTCTGCACCTACCCTGTAAGGTTCTTCTGCAATACCCTGAATGGCAATAGCATGAATCCTTTCAGACTCATAGAGTAGTAGTATGAGGTGACCATAGTATGGATCCTTTGAGAACAAATACCAGTGAAAATATGGTGATCTTAGTACAGAGCGTTCCAGGGACATAGACCAGTGAGATTAGGTGACCATAGAAGAGATCCTTCAAGGAACACAGAATAGTGCGATGAGGTGATCAAATAATGGATCCTTCCAGAAACATGGCCTAAAAAGATAAGGTGACCACAGTATGAATCCTTCCAGAGACATGGCGTAATAAGTTGGGAAGACCAGGGTCATGGCTCAGTAAGTTGAGGTGACCATAGCCTGGATTCCTCCAAATATGCAGATAAATGGAATAAAGTGACCATAGAATGGATGCTTTCGGGAACATGACCCTATGTGTGCATGCACAAAGACCATGCGCTATACTAACCCCTGAGGAGCTATGCCTTGAATGTTGAGTGAAATAGGGAGACCCTCTATGAAGTCTTCCAGGAAGATAGGGACCAGTGAAATGAGGTGACCATAGAACAGATCCCTCAAAAAACACAGCTTGGTGAAATGGGGAGACCAAATTATGGATCCTTCCATGAACATGACCTAATAAGATAAGGTGGCCACAGTATGAATCCTTCCAGAGACATGGTTGCGGTTACCATAGAATGAAGTTTAACAGAGACATTATTTAGTAAGCCATAATCATTACCATATTATAGTCTTTTCCAGAGACACAGCTAAGTGAGATGAGGTGACCATGGGACATGGGTTGACCCTTGTATGGATCTTTGCAGAGCTATGACTTGGTGAGTTGGGGTGACCATAATAAAGATTTAACCAGAAACACAGCTCATCAGGGTGACATGGTCATGGTATGGATCTTTCCAGAGACCCAACTTTGTGGTATGATATAACCCATGGAATGGATCATTCCAGGGACACAGCATAGAAGCAAAGCACAAATTGGAAATATCTATTTCTAATGTGACTACATCCTTGCACGATCCTTAAATCTTTTGGGGTTTTTTTTCAACCAGCCATAAGTTTGCCATAGCTCTGCTTTATAGATGTGTCTCCGAAGGACCTCCATGTGTAAATGCATTGCAGTTGTCCTGTAATCCTGTAGGACAAGCTTTGCACTGCAGGCTGTTTACATTCCTTTCTAAAAAAAGTTTTTGAGTCATTATGAGATTAAGTCAACATTATAACACAGAAGAGTAATTCAACCTGCATTAGACACACCTCACAGCAATTAAGGATCATGGAAATGCGTTTCTATGTAATGTACACTGATCGGTAGCTTATTGGTTGGATCCACTATTGTAAAAGAAGCTTTTTTAGTATTATGTTTATTACGTATGCCAGTGAAAGACTAACATAGCTGTAAAAATCTATGCAGTAGAGCTCAGGGGAGTTGGGGTTTCACCATCATTGCAATACAGCTGACATTTTCCATGAATTGCTAATAATCTCTTCTTACTTCATCCACAGATTTTCACATCACCCACAAACCTGGCACCAGAAGATCTCCCTGCAGCAAATGAAGATGACCGACTTTACAGCTTTGCTGAATGACCTGGCCCTCACCTGCCGAGAGCTAGAACAAATTAAAGCAGAGCAGACTAAAGATCACGAGAAGGTGTCCAAGTCATTTGAGAAGACCTTGCTCTCCATCTTAAAGCAAGAACAAGCCATACTCAACCGTGTAGAAGAAGAGCATGGAAGACTGAAAGACCAGTTGTCATCCATTCAACAGAGCAATGAACTTGTCCTTAAAAATGGCGTTTGTGAGATTAATAATGTGGTGCAGGAGATTGCGAGCGTGTCCTCTCAGCTCAAGCAGGCACTGGTGGCTTCCAACAACAGCCAACTGGTCATGAAGGAGATCCAGCAGCGAATATCAAATATATTTGCAAGGAAAAACAGCATCAGTATCAATCTAAAGAGGGTGTATTTCATTCCACAGCCTCTTCCATCCACCACGCTTGGGGTAATAAAATGTGAGGAACAATCTCTGGGCTTCTTCACGCCGTATTCTAACAAAAAAGCTCAGTCGCCTTTTAGAAGGAACTCAACTATCCAACCAATGCTTTTGAGTGATGAAAAACCACCATGGGATGCCAAATCACATAACCCAGATGACTTTGGCTTTGTTGGAGTGAAGATCTTGTTGGAAGATGACAGTGATGAGGACTCTGGTTCCAGCACCCAGCCGTCATCCTTAGAACAAAGCAAAGGGGGCTTTGCTGATCTGAATCCAAGAGGTTCTTCCAAAGATAAAGCAATGGTGGAAGCTGACAATGCCGCACTAAGTCCCCGAGCTGCCACCAAGAAATGGATTTCCGACATTAAACAGAGCCCTTCAAGGCAAAGTAAGCAGTGTGCACCAAAACCAATGAACCAGGCTGAGGAAGGCAAAAAACTAACCAGAAATCAGCCTTTAGTAAGCAAAAATCTCTCAAAGGAACCTTCACTAGTGAATAAAAACTCCAACCAACAAGTAAATCACCTGACCGGAGGGAAGCACCAAGATCCAAAAATAGGCAGCTCCTGTTTCAATAAAGAACCTGCTGGTCAGAGGACAGCGATGAACCCAAAAGAGCCGAGCCCTACAGCAGACCTCAGGAATAATGAACTGAAATATGTTAGCAATGAGCAGGTAGGTGCCACAGCAGATTCTCTGTTCAGAGCCACCGCTGCCTATGTCTACGAAGGTGACTCGGAGAGCTCGGAAGAAATATTAGAAGAAATTGAAACAGATACAATAAGGGATCCAATGGCTTGCCGACAAGTGGCCCTTAGAGACAGTAGGGTACCGTCCGCCAAGAAACAAAACGATGGGGACCAACGGACATTGTGGATGACTATGGAGCCACAAAGCCAGATAGATGGAACCCATGAGAACTCACCAATCCTCAATGACCATCCTCCATCGGTGCAAAAAACACAACGGGGTGTTGACTATCTTCGAATGTCTGATGAGACCTCAGATAGCTTCAATGGTGAACTTCTGAACACTCCAAGGCCGACTTCTCCCACAGACAGCGTGAAGTCAACGTGCACCTTCATTATAGAGAAGCCAAAGAACAAAGGAATCTCAAAATCTGGGACATTCAGAGTTTCATCTTCGAAGATGCCCAGTGAATCTGGAATCGGACATCCTGTCATCTCTGAATCTGAAAACTCAGAAGTAAATCAAAAGCAGCAAGCTCTATCCAATGCAAGACACAAAATTGTATCAAAACTTAGAAGTCAGCAGTCACAAGCGCCCTCGGCATGGAAACCGGTACCAAGATCCACTTCAATGCCTTTCATCGAGAAGATATCCAGACCACGCACTGCTCCTTCTAGACTCCACCGGCCAATTTCAGCTAAAGAAAGACGAGATTCTGTATCATCGAGTTCATCAAGTTCTTGGTCCAATTCCAGAAGCGTGGCCACATCTTCCCCATCCGGTGCCCTTCGTGAAATTAGAGTCCGAGTTAAGTCGGCGCAGTACAATAGAAGAGTTTCCAAACATCACCAACAAATTCCACCTGGAAAAAGTTTAAGCAAAAGCGAGTCCAACCTTACCGAGAGCCCCCTGCAAAATGGTGAAGGGTCCACCAAATTAATTCGGCAGTTTGGCAAGTTTGGATCTGGCAGAGCGGAGTTAAATCTACCCCATGGGATTCACACCACCAACACGGGTTCTGTGTATATTGTCGATTATGGAAACCGAAGGCTCCAAGTCATGGACAGCAAAGGGAAAATCCTACAGCAATTTTCTCTTGAAGCAAAGAACTATTTCGATGTGGCCGTAAACAACCGAGGTTTGGTGGCATTGACCAACTCAACTGACAGGACTTTGGAAGTCTACAGCAAGCACGGCCGCCTACTGCAAGTCATTTCCAGGAATTGGGGTGCTCCACGTGGCATTACCGCCAACTACAGGGATGAGTTCATGGTGGCAGACATGAAACTGGGGACTGTATGTGCTCTTATGTTGGATTCTAGCAATGGCCGGCAGAAAGAAAGCACTGTGGTGCCCGGGTTCAACAAACCTTACCTTGTCAGTTCCAACAGTCAGGGTCTGATTGCTGTATCAGAGAGGGGGTTGGATGGAGGTTGTTGTGTCAAGGTGCTTAGGGAGGACTGGCAACTTCTCAAGGTCCTAGGACTCAAGGAATCCCTTCGGCCCAGTCTGTGTAACCCATGGGGCGTCTGTGTTGACAGTGAAGGAGGGGTATTGGTGGCGGACTGGGGGCAAAAACACTCCATTATGTACTACCCAGTGAACAAGCCGGCCCGAGTCCTGGTGACAGAGGGTCTCAGCAGCCCCCGGGGCCTAGCTCTGCTGCAGGATGGTGTTTTAATGGTGGCCGACAGCATGCACAACTGCATCAAAGTGTTCAAATACCAAGAGAATGAATAAAGTGGTCACTTTAATGGGGGCCTTGTACCCAAAATATAAGGGGTGCTCGTTTATTTTTACCCAATGGGCCACAACGATGCCCATTGCCCCTAGGTGAGGATAATTCCTAAGCTTCTCAGTATTCCTTTGGTTCTCACTAGAACAATGGTGATGTACCCCCTATAGCAGGGGTAAGGGAAGGTTATTTTTGCTGTTTTTTGGGGGGCAGTGGGCAAAATAAATGAGTAGACTGTGTATATAGGGCACAAGGTCCACATTTACAACACTGAAGACACTTTAGAACAATGCATGGTCTGTGAAGACATTTGTGTACCTAGTTCATGATATAGCTAGAATTTGTCCCATTCAATGAACTTCTATAAAGGGTAAAATTATAAAATATTGCAGCTTACCAGTGCGTAGATAGGGTGACTGCATTGGTTTTCTTTTTTAGGATTAACAGGTGTTTTTATGAATAAATCTGTTAATTTGAGCTACATTCAGCCATTTATTTATTAGAACAGTGGTCCCCAACCCCTGGGCCACAGACCGCAGGTGAGTTGGGGGGCCACAAATGACAGGAGGCAGAAGCGCCAGAGTCCTATGGGAAAATCCTACCTTCAGAATGCGTGCTACTGTCTGCATGCATCTCCTATGTTTTTCCATGAGATTCTGCTTCAGTGTGAACTCCCTGACAGTGGGCGTGTCATACAGACCTCAGGGATCGGTTGTGCCCGCCCACTTTGTGAGATAACCCCGCCCCTCGTACAGCAGCAGCATGAGAGCTGTGTCTGTGTCCATGCTGCTGTCATTACCCCCAACGTATAAACCTTCATATCTCCCACACTGATTGTTGTACAAAAGTGAAATTTTCAGGGTACACAGGGGACCCTGAGAGCTGATACTAAACTTAATTTTAGCCCTCTGAACATAACAAGTTGCCAGATACGGTCTCAAACATAAAATCCTAATGAGAATCCGGGATCTGTTCTCATTAAAGTGGAATTAAAGTGAAAAAATTACACCTTTACTGTGATGTATGTAAAAAAAAAAATCTGGTCACTTACCTTTTCTGAACCACGATTTCTCTTTAACAGTAGAAAAAAGGGAAAAGTAAGATAAGTAGGGGACTCTTGTGGCTACCCCCCCTCCCCCCTCCACCAATACTTAATCACTCCTATTATACCATGGTGCCCGGTCACATATAAATGTCACTTTATGTTCTTTGAAATCCAATTTATCCTGAATGGGGGGCTGTAGGTATATTAAAATGTAGGTGCAAGTGGGGGACTTTTGAGGCTAACTACCCCTAAAATTGTATTGCTGTGGCGCCATTACAGCGAGAACGCCGGCGGCCCTCCTTGTACAGCCTAAAGCTAGTGACAGTGTGACAGCGCAACCAGCGGGAGCACGGGCGGCTCTGCTCACGCTGCTTACACAGGAGCTGCTGAGAATAGCAAAGCAATGTATAAGTATGAGAAGTGTAAGCTGTACATATACTGGCCCATGGCAACATTTTATTCTATTTTACAGGGCCCCGCTGTCAGAAAGGTTGGGGAGCACTGGATTAGGATATATAGCATTTACTATTGTGACTGCTGTGCTGTTCTGATGATTGGCCACTAGGTGGCAGAATGACCTTTAGCTTTGCATTGGGATGAGCAATGTGCAGGGATTCGAATGAATGTGAATGTTCCAATAGACATTGACATGTGAAAAAATTATAAATACAGCCCTAAGTATATTTTCAGCAATTACAGAACAATAGGCCAGAAATCCAGGGACCTTCTAACTTCCTGTTCAGGTAAATTATATATCAACGTTATGAATTGAACAATCTCCTTGGATGTGCAAAAAACAGGGAACGTATCCTGATGAGGGTAGTAGTCCACACATAGATCCAATAATTGATTGTTGTCAGCCTACAATAGGAAATGTGTTCCTGGCAGGATCACCTGGTGAAATTATATAAAATCCTGAAAAAGAAAACTAATGCAGCTGGGTGAGCTGACGTATATTGTATTCCATTTGTTTTTGTGGCTTTTGATTTGCTTTAAAAGGACTTTGTCATAAAAATATAATGGCGGCTACCATTGCTAAAATCTCCTTGTGGGACGTGTTGATTCCCAGCATTCATAGTGTTTTTATTCATGAACTTGCACATATTGCTCTGTATTCAATATTGTGATATAAATGTATTTTATTTAATGCAAGATATGTACCTGAATGTGTCCCGATACAAGCATCTTACAGTCCCTGTATAGCAGAGCTTAGAGTGGGAGAGAGAGAAGCAGCACATGGAGCCAATGCATGCTAATAGGAGAAAATAATAGTGACATGGGCTGGGCTGGGCTGTCCAATCACAGGCTGGGGGCGGATCTATGACAGCGTTCTGACAAAATGGATTTGCCCAAAAATGGGCATTATGTTGGACACATCCTGACAATGGCAGCCCCTGTCTTCCCCATGTCACTTTAAGCCTGCATATATGTGAATAATTCACTCTGCACATTCACACCCAGATCCATAACCCCAGTGTGTTCAGCACCCTAAAATATGTCCTCAAGAACTGCTGAAATTAAATTCTATATTTGATGAGTGAATGTCACCAGTGCCGATTCATTGAATTTTTATTTGTTCTTTCATCCAATGTGAATCACATTCCCTGTGAAGAGGTCCATATCTCCGCAGTATACCACGGCTGTGTACGCGGCGGAGCTGCCAAGTGTTGGAAATTACGAATTTGATTGGTGATCAGAGCTACCTAACATCCCATCACCCCGAAATCAGTACAAGGTGAATGCTGTTTATGGAGATTCTTCCATGGGCAATTAATTCATTCCCTACTAGGGAATGTTTCAGTGAAAGTCAGCTAAGAATAATCAGTTGGGAGAGAACTATGGGGGACTACAGGGGGATACCATGGGGATGCTACAGAAAGTCTGCAATGTGGCCCTATTGGAAAGGTCATCTCAATCGGGGTCTCTTCATGCGAAGAGTTGGTGGAAAACCAAAAACAAGACTTATGGCCCTATTTATAAAATATTCCCCTGTCCATTCATCTGAAATTCACTCTTTACACTTCTCATTTCAGTTCCTATTAAAACAATGACTCGTTCTGCCACCTAGTGGCCAATCTCAAAAGTGCATGGCTGTCACAATAGGAAATGCTATCTGTATAAACGGAATATGAATGAATCTAGAGTGAATTGACGGGCGAATCATTTAAAAAAAAAAAAGAGTCCTTAGTGGTAAAAAATGTTTTAAAGAATTTCTGTCTGAGATTTCCCTTCTTTTCTTGGAGATCTAATTAAAGACTCCATTGAAATTATCTGCTGTCCTTGCTCTGTCCACAATTAACCCTGGATTTTCTCCTGCACAGTGAATCTGGGTTTCATGTCATTCACTGCAGTCTGTATGGTAAGTGTAAAAAGGGGTCACATTGAGGGTCATTGGCACTGCCAGTACAGATAGCATTTCCTATTGTAACAGCTGTGCACTTATGATATTGGCCACTAGGTGGCAGAACGAGTCATTGTTTTATTAGGAACTGAAATGTTGAGAGATTTGACCATCTGTCAGTGAATTTTAGATGAATTGACAGGGGAATCATTTATAAATCGAGCCAATTGAGTGAAATGTCCATAACACATCAGTACAAGGAAATTTTTATCTTGCTGCAAGTTTTTTTTTCTTTTTCCAAAGATTGCAACAAATACGACACCATTTTGTTTTAGTGGATTCCCAAATAAAATCTTTTTTCCCCAGTATAATATAAATGAAACATGAGAAAATACCCACCACTGCAAAACAACAATTAAAATGAATACGCCTACGTACACCCACATACATACGTATGAATGCCAGCTGCACATGAGCACTTAAATGATGATTGCGCTGAACCTGTTGGAATATTGCTGCACATGCTGGGGTGAGAGCAATCATTCCAAAGTCCTCACTCGTGGTTCCCTCAAAATTCCTGGACTATAAATAATAACTATAAAGGAATTCCAAAGCGCCACCTATGGACAAATTAAGGCACTGCACCTTTTTGTTCTTTCTTCAGAATAGATATACATGTATATATTTGATTTCTATTTACTTACCACAACATCTTTCTTATTTTACCAAAAAATAGGGAATAGATTGTATGAAACAGCATGAGTTCAAACAATAAAAAGGGGTTCTGGCAGCTAAAGCGGTTGTACAACACATTCTGACACATTTGGCCGGTTTTACATAAAGGGGCAATTTGTTGGTTAAAAAAAGATACATTTAATGCTTTATATTAAAATGTAATACAACTCATTGCACTACAGCACCCCCTGCAGGCCACTCTGGTGTAATGCCAGGAAATAAAAATAAATTATAATTTTCACACAAGGAGTTTGACTTTCCTGGAAGTGTCAGTTCCTGCAGACAACCCCCAACCTGGGAGTTCTCTGCATCTGTCCGCAGCTCAGCAGCACGGTAGATAGAGCGGTAAGTGATCACTTCCTCCTTTACAGGTATAGTTTGATGACCCTGAAGTCCTGTGCTGTACATTACACACTTCTGACTTTACTACACTGAGCTGCTCTTTAAATACTTCCAAAACCTGCACATTGTGCTGTACATTATTCACTCCTGAGTCCGACACACTGTACATTGCATAGTCCGGACTCCTGCACTCTGTACACTGTGCTGTACATTGCATAGTTGTGACTCCTTCATGCTGTGCTGTACATTGCATAGTCCTGACTCCTGAACTCTGTGCTGTACGTTACATAATCCTGACTCCTGCACTCTGTACATTGTGCTGTACGTTGCATAGTCGTGACTCCTGCATTATTTATTAATGACTCTTGCCATGTGTGTATTGTGCTGTAAATTGCATCCTCTTGACCCTGCAGTCTGCACTCTACATTGTACTCTACTTTACATGAAGTTCTACATTGCCCTCTGTAGGTTGTGCTGTACATTGCATAGTCCTGACTTTTGCCCTTTGTAGGTTGTGCTGTACATTGCATAGTCCTGATCCCTGCATTTTATATACTGTAGTCTACATTGGCAGACATCATCATCTTGCTGGTTCGGGGCCAAGTTTTGATCTTTTCAATGAACCCCCACCAACCATCCAATACTCAGCTCACCAGGACTCCTCCACAGCTCCTCCAGCACAATGCATCCAGATATAGGGGAGCTTGTGACCTACCATGTGACAACGCTGGGGGTCTAACTGCCAATCGCCAGGTCTCAGTACTATCACATGACAGGGGATTGTCATCACCACTCCCCCTAGTGTCTGACACCAGATACCACAGGGGATATTAATCCTGGCTATAATGAAAGCAGTGGATTAAGAGACCCTGTCCTTGAGTGAGCAATGTGCCGGCTCAGCTGCATAAGACATGGACAGAGTCCCTTGCTTCATTCGTAACTCATAGGTAGAGTGGGCACAGAAACCGTGGCGGTGTGTGTGCATGGAAGAAGTGGGGTCACCCTCCCAATATTATTAATAACAGAAGGCACTTTATTTGTTGGAGATTTTTGTAACATTTGCTTAAAGTTTTTGATCTTTCAAAGTTGGCTGTTTTGATGACCGACCATCCCGCAGGGGTGCCAATAAAAAGTACAATTCTCAGGTTCAATAGTGGTTTTAAGATGGGTCAGCAAGCATGCACACAGGTAAACATGGCACCTTGCCAGACAGGAAGTCTCTGCTCCTCCATGTACAGGTCAGTGTCTCCTCCATTCTTCATCCATAATGCTCCGTGCAGCACCAGCCCTGAGGTCATATCACACGCCGGTTCTGATTGAGAAATGGAAGGATCGGACCTGTAAGTACAGATTTTGGTGAGACCGATATTGCTTACCTTGTCTTTGTGTATATTTATAGTGCACTGAGCCCTGCAATACTTCCATTCTGCCACAAGGTGTCCTCAGTCTTCTAGGTTAATAAATTCCCATGAAGACTGAGGACATACTGTGAGTGAAGGGAGGATCTGACCTGAAAATACAGATATTAGTGAGTCCTATATTGATAACCCTGTCCTTGCCTGGTATGAATACAACCCCCCACCCCCCCAAACTGTTACAGGCCAGCAGAGCCCCATCGAAGGTAACTAGAGTTCATGTAATACGTGTTTTTTTAATTTACATTGCAACTAACACTGTAATACCTCCTCTCTTCCACAAGGTGTCCTCAGTCATCCAGGGAGGATACAAACATCAATATAGGTTTCAGTTTAGAACTAAGCACCCACCACAGTGCACGCTCCTAGCTCTGATTCCTAGCTTCAGGCTAGCACTGCAGAAAGCCCCTAATTTCAGGCAGGATCAACAAGTAAATATTTTCTATTTATGCAACAGATTTAGGAAAACACTTTAAATTTTGTATTTACTAAAGCATGAGGGAGAAAATACAAAGTTTATTGTTAGGGTTTACAGGCACTTTGTTGGTTTCTAGCAGGCTTGGCAGTGAATTGGGGGGGGGGGTGTACCCTAGAGGGGTCTTCAAGTACTACACAAAGTGCAGCACATGCAAGGGAATCTAAAAAAGCAGGAATTTTTCCTTGCATGTTTTTGGATAGTTGTGGTCAGCTGAGTTTCAATTCATTAATGTGAAATATTCCTTGCAATGTGAACAGTTGATATTCCTTAAAAATCATACAGGAAGCATGCGCCCTCTACAGGCCAATGTCTGTACTGCCATCTTCACCAATCTGACTGTGAATAATGTTCAGGACAATCCCAATCAGGACAAAGGGGAGAAACTAAAAAAATGCCACAGAGAATGATGGTTTGCAGATACTTTATTATAAATGAGAACAAGGTTTCAGGGGAGGAGATGTAAGGTTAATGCAGAGTTAGCCTATCAGATGAGCTCGATTGCCACGTGCCAGCTCTGCCCCCCCTGCATGAGGACGCAGGGACAGCTAGAAATTAGGATCCTGCCGGTCTAATCTTGAACCTAATCAATAACTGAGGAGGAGCAGACTGATTGCAAGGCAATTACTATTTCCCAAAAAGTCAGCAATAATTGCATTTGTATTGTTCTCACTGCTAATTAAACATATGTAAACCCAAATAACTCACTTCCTTTAACGTCCTTCCTAAATGTCTCTTTTATTGTTATGATTGTTTAATAAATGATAAAAAAAAATGCTGTTGATCCTGCCCAAAATCCAATGACTTCCAGTGATCTGCCTCAGTAAACCAAATCTATCTGAACTACAGAACGACTCTTGTCTGTGGTATAAAAATAGCTATGGTGACAACTCCATACAGTACAGTGAGCAGGTGTTGTCACCCTGGGACAGGAAGTGTGTTACTGGCAGAAGGACTTATTTCTACCTTGCCAGGATCTGGAAATAATCCAACCCATTCAACACCCAAAAAGTCCAGGAACCAAAATTGAACCCTGACCCAGGAGCCACCATACAGAAGTGTCTTGTTTGATTGCTTAACTCTGACCAAAACTTATTTTTTCTTTTGTTAGAGTGGCACAAGGTTTACATTTGCTTACTGTGTCCCCCAATGAGGAGCATTCGCCTCACTTCCTGTCCTGGAGATCATACAGGAAGTAATTTGATCTCCTCAGCAGGGGGAAACTTCACTTCAATATCAGAAGCCCCCGGAGACATTTTGGAGGCATTGGAAACTATAGGCGGATAAGGTGATGTAAGAATTGAAGAACAACGTATGGTTACCGAACCTACCTTACAAAGGAGTCTCCTTCCTGTAGTTGAACCCGCATGTGCGCCCCTCGAACTGGAGCTTGATGGCCTGTTTGAGGTGGAGCTGAGGGTCCATAGTGGTCAAGGAGATAACTGGAGAGTTCATTGGACTTGGTGAGCCGAGTTGGTCCCTGGTCTTACAAAATTGAGGTTCCTTTGTGGTTTTATTGGGGGAAGCATCACCTGCAGCTTTCTTGGGAGAATATACAAAGTCCACAGGTTGTTTTGTAGAATGGATCTGGTCCTCACACCTTGGAGGGGGTGACACAGTGATTGGGGTCTTCTTCAGGGGATAAAAAGATTCCACAGGTTTCTTTGAAGGGGTCATAGAAGTAGGGCTCTTCTTTGAAGGAGAAGACATGGATGTCCCAATGATTTGGGGTGAAGGTGCCATTTTCCCAGCAAATTGCACAACATTTTTATTATTTTCTGCAGAGTCCGCAGACTTTTTGTGAGACAGAACCCCCTCAATGCCAGCTTGGCTCGACGAATACCCAGAACTGCTGATCTTCTGTTGGTCGTCCCCAGAATCCATGGTCCTGCTGTGAGACTTGGAGCTGGAAGACCGGTTTGTTTGGTGGCTATAATCTCCGGCCTTGAATCGGGAATATGTAGGGCTTCCGTATTTTGGGTTGGTAAGAATCCCGTTCCTCTTTAATTCACGGTCAGGGGAATTTGGGTTGTGAGAAAAAACACCAACCATGTCTGACCTACCCTGGTCATGATGTGGACTGGAGGTCGGATCCAAGCCTAAGGCAGCTGAAACTTGGCTTGGTTTTAGTTCCGGAAGAGCTTGGCCACTAAACATGCCGGTGAGAGCCACAACTTGGCGCGAGCGGCTTCGAGGAAGAGAGTGCTGCTGAACCTGCTGCGTAAAAGTTAGGCTGTCTGCTGGCACGGTTGCCTGGGAGTGGTAGGTGGATGAAGTTAGTATGGACCCTTTAGAGCTCTTCAGAGAGTTGTCCAGTGATTGGCTACCTGTGGACACTGGAGAAAGGGTAGACCAGCTACCGCCACTCCCTTCCACCACTTCTTTCTGCACAGTGTCTTTCTCTGGACGCTTTCCTATCAAGCCTTGGTATGGTGGAACTCCGTGTTTCTCCAGAAGATGTACAATTGCCATGTGCCCACCTTTGGCTGCAACCCTTATGGGTGTCCGTCCATAATGGTCCGCGTGGAAGGGGCTGGCTTTTCCTTCCTCCAGTAGAACCCTGGCCAGCTCTTCGTGTCCCTCTTGAGCAGCTATACAAAGGGGGGTTGCACCTTGTGAGCACTGAGCATCGATAAAAGCCCCATTCTCCAGAAGAAGGTGGGCGATATTGACGTGCCCTTTCCATGCCGCACAGTGTAACGGCGTCCTTTTTTCCTTGTCGAAGGCATTGCAGTTGGACTTGCCTTTTAATAGAAGAATCCGAGCCATTTCCCAGTCTCCCTGCCAGCAGGAGGCGTGCAAAGCCGTGCGTTCATCCGAGTCTCTCACCTCGGGGTTGGCTCCGTGGTCAAATAATATATCGACCATGTCCGTTAGTCCTTGTAGAGCCAACAGGTACAGGAGGGGCTTCCCTTGGTTGGCCCTAACATCAGGGTCTGCTCCTTTTTTCAGTAGTAATTTCACCGTGGTTTTGTGGCCCCCGAGAGCAGCAAGGCATAAAGCTGTCATTTGGTCACTGCCACGCTGGTCTACTGGGGACCCACGGTTTATGAGTAATTCTACACAACCCGTGTGCCCTTCCTGGGCCGCCAGCAAGAGCGGGGTGTTCCCCTCATTGTCTCTCATACCCAGCTTTGCTCCTCCATCTATCAGGGTACGACAGACATTTTTCCGTCCCTCACAGGCTGCCCAGTGCAATGCCGTCCACCCCAGCAGGTCCTGGTGATTCTCATTAAGCCCCCTGTCCAGTAGGACCCTGACGGCCTCGTCCCCTCCAGGGGCAGCTGCTGCCAACAGAAGTGAGGACCTCCCCTCTGTGTCTATTATATCAGTGGCAGCTCCCCACAGAAGCAGAACCCGGACCGTTTCGGCATGGCCCCCTAAGGCGGCTGCCAGAAGTGGCGTAATATGACCTTTGCCAGGTCTATCAGGGTCAGCGCCAGCCTCAAGCAGAAGCTCTGCCACCTCTTCTTTCCCCTCATAAGCAGCTACCAGTAGTGGTGTGATTCCCTCCTTATCTTCTAGCTCTGGGTCTGCACCGTGTTCCAGGAGCAGAGATACCATTTCTGGATACATGTTTCCAGTGGGCATACACAGACATGCCACGGCAAGGGCAGTGCGGCCCTCTAAATCACACTTATTCACATCTGCCCCAGATTCCAGCAAGAGTCCTGCTACCGCACGATGGCCCATATATGCAGCAGCCATAAGGGGAGTCCTGCCCTCCACATCAGCTTGGTCTATGCCCGCTCCGGCTCTTAGCAGGGCCTTCACTGGTCCCTCATGCCCTCCCCATGCGGCTGCCCTGAGTGCTGTGCGTCCATCAGGGCCGGAGACATCGGGTTGAGCTCCAGCATCCAGAAGTGCTTCCACCACATCTGTGTGGCCCCCCCAAGAGGCAGCCCGCAGAGGAGTCCAGCCCCGACTGTCCGTGTGGTTGTGATGGGCACCATGTTGGAGAAGTAACTCAACTATACAAATATGTCCTTGGTGAGCTGCCAGCCCTAATGGCGTTTGGCCATCTTCATCTGTGGCCTCCAGATTGGCTCCTCTGGAAACCATGAGGGTCACAGCTTCAAGATTCCCAGCATGGGCCGCTGCGGCCAGCAGGGTCCGTCCTGCTCGGTCCCGTTTGTTAAGACTTCCACCGCCATCTAATAACATTTCCACAGAGCCGCCACGCTCCAACGTCCTCCTCAGGGCTCCAGAATCTTCTAAAGATGAAACTCCATCTACGTTGGATCTAGCCAGGAGCAGCAGCTGCAAAACTTCCAGTTCCAGAGGAATGTCAGAAGTCAGACAATCAGAGACGGGCACCCCGGTCCATAAAAGCCACAGAGCCAAGTGGGATGGATCCAATCCTCGGAGATCGGACAGCAGGAGGTGCCTGGAGATCTGTTGGACCTCAGCAGGGGACAGATTGGAAGCCCTTATTGACAAGCTCATGGCCAGCATACTGTGGCCCTCAGGGACGCTGCAGAGATATTTCTGTGTGCAGTATTTAACATCCAGAAGCCATTCGGAGAAACTGTGATGGAAAAGCACCAAAAAGCCCCCGGCTGGGCGAAGTAGGGGGGAGATGGAATCCAAGACCTTATTAAAGTCCTCACTGCTCCAACCTTTCATCTGTTTGGTCCACACGGCTCTGTGTAGTTGGGAAGGTGAAAGTGGCGAAGGAGATGCCAGGATGGCGTTCAGCAAAGTCTGCACATGGCAAAACTGGCGCCCGGAGAAGAGTCGTTGGCACAGCCAAAGGTAGAGTCCGTTCAGAGTGCCAGGAATATGGCGGACCTCTCGCAGGAGGATGGAGCCCTCGGATACCCCATCCAGCACGCGCTCCAGGTACAGGAAGCAGCCGTTGCTCTTGATGTGAAGTTGGTTGAGCATCTCGGCGGTGTCCAGGGTCAGGTGCTGCCGCAGCGTTTCCTCGCAGTCCAGGCGGCATAGGATGTATTGCTGAACGTCACGCACGATGTGGGCCTTGCGGAGGTCATCCAGGCACAATCTCCGGAAACCTGCGGCCAAACAAAGGGACAAACGTGTGAATAATATACATCCAGGAATATATGGGAACTTGGGTGAATCTGCCTGTGTGTGGATATTAATGAAATTCAGCTGCTAGATGGTTGGCTCCAGGAGGGCCCTGTGCAAGATCAATTCTTGGGTCCCCTATATAACAAAATTTATGAATCATGTGACAGGTCTACATGACTGTAAGAGGGGTCCATGCACTCATCTGACCCCGTCCAGTATAAATAGGGCCCCCTAGTGGGACCTTGTGCAGCTGCAAAATCAACAAAATGGTATGAATGCCCCCTAGTGGCCTTGTTGTCACTAGCAGTCACTGTGGTTTGCCATTGCTGGGAAAATTGACTAAACAAGAAGAAATCAATTTCTTAATACAGCCTCCTCCCTCTAGGGGTCTAATTACTGTCAGTGCTGTCCCAGCTCCTCCACCCCTCCCCTTCCTTCATACATAAGAGGAATTCTGTTACAGGTCTCAGTCTATTTGGTGGGACGGCTGACATACAAGATGGCCGCACCCAGCAGCGGTCCCTGGGAATTTGGATGTAATATGTTAAATCTGCGTATAATCCTCCGATCACACAGCAATCTCCCCCCTCCCCCGCTCACCGGTGAACATCCTGGTGATGGCCTTGTTTTGCCTCCGTGCCGTACACACCAGCAGCAGCCATGGCGGGAGCAGCTCATGGTGATTGGCCAGCAATTCAGCGATGGTACAGCTAGACTCCGCCCCAAATCCATCCGAGCGACAACAGCAGCACGTCTCGTCCACCGAATCCACCAATAGCAGAAGATTCTGGGAAGGAGGAGGAAGCTCTGCCAGCGGTAA
>NC_092858.1:2620088-2625342 GCF_032062135.1 Pyxicephalus adspersus | reverse complement strand
AAAGTGTTTTGTTATACCTCCCCCAATATTTGATGATCCTGCCAAAACTCCAAAGAGCTGACACTTCCTGTGTCTCTGCCTGTCAAATTCTCAGAATACTTCCCCCAGACTATGAGGAAGAGGTGATGCTCTGTAGTCCTCACAGCCTTCTTGTTCTGAAGGCGGGGGGGGAGGGCAATGCTCCTCCTCCACAGATAGAGAAGGGTGAATAAACGTTGTCACCCTCAGACAGGAAATGATCACCGGGTGAAAATAAAGGTATTTAATAATATTATTATTGTAGTCACTACATTTAAGGTTTGGTATTTGGAAATATATTTCTGCTTTTAGGTCTTGCTATGATTTACCCAACAACAGTTCCTCAGGGGTGGGGCTAAGGAAATACGATACACCACTTATCTGGGGTGGGGGGATCATAGGTATCAGATACACGACATTCTGAAGATTTTACCGCATGTCACACGATTTATCTCTCTCCCATAAGTTTTGTAGATGTACTACTAACCCTAATCCACAACAAATATACTGCACACCCACAGGAGCCACACAGCTACAGAATCTAGAAGTGGTGGGAGCAAATATTGTACAAATAGAAATTCACCACAGATTATTTGGGGCCACACAGTCTATATGTAACAAGCAACAGATAGGTGGGGACACAAAGTCTACAAACAAGAAATATATTCTAGAGATCCTCAGGGGTGGGGCCAATATTTCATTTCCTTTTTGAATAGCTCAATTAGGGTGGGTGGGAACAAATATTATGCAAAGAGCAGATTTACAACAGAATCTTCAGGGGCCACACAGTCTATATGTAACAAGCAACAGATAGGTGGGGACACAAAGTCTACAAACAAGACATATTCTAGAGATCCTCAAGGGTGGGGCAATTTTTTCCTTACCCTTTAGAATAGCTTGGTCAGAGTGGGTGGGGGGAAATAATATGCAAAATACAGATTCACAAGCATAATAATAATAATCTTTGGGGGCCACACAGTCTATATGTAACAAGCAGCAGATAGGTGGGGACACAAAGTCTACAAACAAGACATATTCTAGAGATCCTCAAGGGTGGGGCAATTTTTTCCTTTTGAATAGCTCAATTAGGGTGGGTGGGGGCAAATATTGTGCAAAGAGCAGATTTACAACAGAATCTTTGGGGGCCACACAGTCTATATGTAAAAAAGCAACAGATAGATGGGGACACAAAGTCTACAACCACCTCAGGGGTGGTGCCATTACTTCCTAACCCTTTAGAATAATTCAATCAGGGTGGGTAGGGGCAAATAATGTGCAAATGCAGATTCATAACCCAATTTTTGGGGGCCACACACAGTCTATATGTATTAAGTAACAGAAAGTTGGGGACACAAAGTCAGCTGCGTAATATGTTGTAATAAATACAAACAGAAGATATATTCTAGAGATCCTCAGGGGTGGGGCCACTGCTCCCTTACCTTTTGAATAACTCATTCAGATCGCCCTTACAGTGGTCGGTGTCGCCCTCTGCCCGATAACCCCTGATGAGTGGACTGCGGCGCAGTTGTCGTGCCAGGCTGTGTATGAAATTCTGGGGGTCCAGACTGGCGTGCTCGTGCGCCTGACAGAAATGGTGTGCCAGGACACGAGAGCCAAGGTGCGAGTTTCTTCCTGCTTGTGAGGACGGCCAGAGGATCTCTGTACACAAAGCCGTTTTTCCTGCACCGGGGGCCCCTGTGATCAGGATACCAGGGGCCCGCGCTCCACCCAACCCCTCCAGACAGTGCTGAAGCCTCTGGATGACCCATTCTCGGCAGTAGAAGGGACGACCCCGTAGATCACTAGCTGTCATCTCTGCAGATGGTAAGGGTGAAATGCCATTGGTGGGAGAAGGGCCGGCGTCCAGTGCCTAGGTTATTGGATCCAATGGGAGGCGGCATAGAGCGACCTGCAGGGGGCAAAAATATTACAGTAAGTTACAGGAAAAACCAGGGGGGCATTAATCGTAAAATACAACCCCAACTTTAATGTAAGATAATCAATACACCAACATTCTTTATTTGGGCTCAGAGGAGGTAATAATGGGTGGTTATAGAAGACGATTCGTATATTGATTTGTAGATGTGGGTTATAAGAGGGGTAATAATATATTGATTGGTAGATGTGAGATGATGAGGATACGTGGGGTATATGTGGGTGTGGTATTATAGGGGGGGTATTATAGAGGGGTATTCATACAATGATTGGGTATATGTGAGTGGGCGGGTATAGAAGATTTAGATAGGTGAGTCTAGGGGTGGCATTAAGATATTGATCAATCGACCTTGGTGGGAGGTATGGGGGGGGGGTATTGATATATTGATAGGTAGATCCAGATGTGCAGATAAAGAAGGGGAACTGATGTACTGATTGGTAGAAGAGGTACCGTATATTGATCAGTGATCTGGGTGGGAGGGTATTGGAGGTTTATTGATTATTCGTTCCTGCAGGGTGGGGGGAAGGGGGGGTATAGGTATATCAGTGTACAGGGGTAGTATTGATCAGTGATCTGGGTGGGCAGGTATTGGAGGTTTATTGATTGATAGTCTCTGGATGGTGGGGGGAAGGGGGGGTATAGGTATATCAGTATACAGGGATGGTATTGATCACTGATCTGGGTGGGCATGTATTGGAGATTTATTGATTAATCGTCTCTGGGGGATGGGGGGAAGGGGGGGTATAGGTATATCAGTATACAGGGTTGGTATTGATCAGTGATCTGGGTGGGCATGTATTGGAGATTTATTGATTGATAGTCTCTGCAGGGTGGGGGGTGGAGGTATATCAGTGTACAGGGGTAGTATTGATCTGGGTGGGCATGTATTGGAGATTTATTGATTGATAGTCTCTGGAGGGTGGGGGGAAGGGGGGGTATAGGTATATCAGTATACAGGGTTGGTATTGATCAGTGATCTGGGTGGGCAGGTATTGGAGATTTATTGATTGATAGTCTCTGCAGGGTGGGGGGTGGAGGTATATCAGTGTACAGGGTTGGTATTGATCACTGATCTAGGTGGGCAGGTATTGGAGATTTATTGATTAATCGTCTCTGCAGGGTGGGGGGTGGAGGTATATCAGTGTACAGGGGTAGTATTGATCTGGGTGGGCAGGTATTGGAGATTTATTGATTAATCGTCTCTGGGGGATGGGGGGAAGGGGGGGTATAGGTATATCAGTATACAGGGATGGTATTGATCACTGATCTGGGTGGGCAGGTATTGGAGATTTATTGATTAATCGTCTCTGCAGGGTGGGGGGAAGGGGGGGTATAGGTATATCAGTGTGGAGGTACAGTAGTGGTATTGATCATCGATCGGTAAGAATACATATTGATAGGTACACAGTATGGCAGCACCCGGTGGGCTTTCTGCAGTCAGGCCGACGCCAGTTTGCCACGCTAATATACAGTTTTATGGCCCAGCAGATGTTTCTGTCACCTTTGGGGTCACAAACAGTTAAGAAGCAGCAGAGAGGCTGCAGGAAGCTTTGGGCAGACATGACCAGACCCGTTCCTGCAGACACATGTGCAGAGTCAGCCAGAGGGGGTGTGAGAGGGCGTGCGGGGTGTGACAGGGTGACACATGTAAGATACATGGTACCGGGGTCACCCAAGTGACAACAGATTATTCCAGGGTCACTGAAAACTCAAATCCAGGGTTATAGGAGGACAGCCGAGTACTGTACACAGAGAAATAAAAACTGTCTGTGCTCCTCACATTCACTGACATACAGGAAGGAAAGGGTTAATCGACAGGGGGGCAGTTATGTAGGGGTAGCTAAGGGCACTCAGGACAGGAAGGGGTTAACACTGTCCAGGCAGCCTGGGGTTATACAAGGGAACAGAGAGGAGAGGAAGGAGTTAATAGGGACAATCAATGACAGACAAAGGAGAGGGATAGGCAAGGAAGGGGTTAAAGGGCAGCCTAACAGCTCACATGGAGGAACAGGGGTAAGGAAGGGGTAAATGGATCATTTATACAGAGATGGGAAGGGGGTAAGAAAGGGTTAATGGGGCCGTTATGAAGAAGTATTTGAGTATAAACATGGAAGGGGTTAATTTGGCAGGTAAGGAAATGGAGGGGTATTTGGCTGTTGAAGGATATGAAGGGGTAGCAGAGGGTTATGGTGGGGTAATTGGGGTAGTGCGAGTTATGGTTGGATAGGTGGGGGCATAATAGGTAATGGAGACAATTAAAAGGGTATGGTGGGGTACCTGGAGTTATGCAGGACATGTTGTGCTAATATTGGGGTATAAAACGGTAGTCTGGGGCATTTGGAGCTGTGGTGGGGTAGTTAGTCGTATGAATAGTATGGTAGGAAGTTGGGGGTATGCAGGGATATGCCGGTATCAATGTATCTAGGGATATAGAGGAGTAGGTGGAGGTGTTCAGGGGTAATGGTGCTGTAGTGGTACGGGGGTAGTTAAAGGTAGTAGTGGGATAGTTAGGGTAATTGGGGGGTTGTGGGGTCAGGCTGGGGTAGTAGAAAAGTAGCTTGAGTCATGGTGGTGTAGATGAAGGTACTATTAGGGTGGTTGGGGTAATTGTAAGTAGTAATGGGGTATTAGTGGGGCATGTTGGGGTCCTGGTAGGGTAGCTGGAGGTAGTAGTAAGGTGGATGGGGTCCTGGTAAGGTATGTTAGGGTAGTTGGAAGTATTACTGGGGTAGTTGGAGTTATTGGTGGGCTATATTGGGGTATTAGGAGGTGTTAGTGGAGTATATTGGGGTATTTGGAGGTATGGTGGGGTATATTGGGGTAGTTGGAGATGTTGGTGGGGTATATTGAGGTATTTGGAGGTATGGTGGGGTATATCGGGGTATTTGGAGGTATGGTGGGGTATATCGGGGTATTTGGAGGTATGGTGGGGTATATTAGGGTATTTGGAGATAATGTGGGGTATACTGGGGTATTGGAAGGTATGGTGGGGTATATCGAGGTAGATCGTGGTAGGTGGAGGTATGGTGGGGTATTTCAGGGTAGGTGGAGGTATGGTGGGGGATATCAGGGTATTTGGAGGTATGGTGGGGTATATTGGGGTAGTTGGAGATGTTGGTGGGGTAAATTGAGGTATTTGGAGGTATGGTGGGGTATATCGGGGTATTTGGAGGTATGGTGGGGTATTTGGAGATAATGTGGGGTATTGGAAGGTATGGTGGGGTATATCGGGGTAGTTGGGTGAATATCAGTGTATATCGGGGTAGGTGGGGGTATATTGGGGTAGTTGGGGGGTATATC
>NC_092858.1:2589865-2618799 GCF_032062135.1 Pyxicephalus adspersus | reverse complement strand
GAGCTATATAAATGTATAATAATAGTGTGTGACTGTGGGGGGACATTAGAGTGTCAGCTCCTCTGTACACAGACTGATGGGACTGGCTCAGTGATCTCTGTACAGCATTATGGTATATGTCAGAGCTATATAAATGTATAATAATAGTGTGTGACAGTGGGGGGACATTAGAGTGTCAGCTCCTCTGTACAGAGACTGAAGGGACTGGCTCAGTGATCTCTGTACAGCACTGCGGTATATGTCAAAACCATATAAGCGCTTGGTGTGCACAGGTTGTGGCGGTCTCTGTCTGGCGGTGTGCGGGGCCCCGGGCAGAGGATGTGGGGTCCCCGGGGGGACAGACGTTGTCCATTGATAGGCAGAGAACAATGCGAGGCCTCGGAATGTTCCGGATAATTATAGCAGATCCTGCCAGCTGTCAGAGGGGAGGAAGTGACCAGATATTTCTTGTCTTCTGTCCATGGCGCAGGATTAACCCCTTCCTACCCCTGTAAAGGGGACTGCGGGCAGCTTCGCACCTCCTGCAGCAAAATTGAGCTCAAATATTTTCCATCAGATCAATAAAATCTCACAGAAAAATCACCATCACCGCTCCCATTATACCACCTGCCATACTTCCTGTTATCGGGTGACAACGCTCTGCCTCTGTCTCTCAATTGTGTCCCTGCGTTGTCACCCTGGTCACACCCCCAGCACACACTGCACAGGAAGGGTCCACTCTCATCTTGTGGGTGGGTAGGGGGGGGGTTGTTTTATGCAGCTTCGGGGGTCACATGACTGGGGAATGCCTGGAAAACATAGAAAAATGCCCCAAGGGGCAACTGCAGAACATTTCTGTCTCTGCTGACCCCTGGTGGCTGCATTAGTTGTCACTTATCAGGCTATATTTTCACCTGTTGATCCTGCCAGTGAAACACTTCCTGTTCTAGGATCTCTTAATATATATTGTATCCATGGAGGGGTAGTGTTGTCACCATAGAAAAGGAAGTGTGTTAGGACTACAAGACCCCCCCCCCCTTTACTGTTGTCAATGCTGCAGGGGTTAATCATGCAGTATTCCTATATACACAGCTGTGTGATGTCGCCACCTGGTGGTGAGTACAACTAACTGCAACCCCCATACATCGCAAAGCCTTCCCTTGTACATGCAGTCAGCTGACAACGGTGCGCTGGGCAGACGCGTAGTCACCATCTGACAATCTGAAGGTGTTTTTAGGTCCAAAGATTTTCCCTGACTTCCTGTCCTGGTGAAACACAAGGCTGCTGTGAAGTGGCCATGGCAGCTCTGTGCAGGTCAGTGAGGTGGATAACGGCGGAGGGAGCCAGGCGAGACGCCAACACAGACCGAGGGGGAGCACAAGGGGTATGAAGAGTCAGAAATGAATTGGGGAGGTACATTTGAAGTGCATCGGAACCGAAGTCATCGCTAACTCTGTTCCCAGGGTGACAGAAGAGCGACACACCCCTTGGTTGCGAGTGATAAAAAGGGGCGTGGTGTGGTAGAGGTGTGCTGTAAGAGCAAGATGGGCGGAGTCAAAATTCGGAAGTGGGCGTGGTTTACAGAATGCGCCGGAAGTAGGCAGGTTGGGACTGTGGAGGCCTGTCAGGCGGGGAGAGGCCGGAGGAAGCCGAGCTCAGAGCCTATACCCACCATAGATACCACAGAGCCCAGCCTGTACCCCTTATACCCTCCATAGATACCACAGGGCCCAGTCTGTACCCCTATACCCTCCATAGATACCACAGGGCCTAGCCTGTACCCATATACCCACCATAGATACCACAGAGCCCAGCCTGTACCCATATACCCACCATAGATACCACAAAGGCCAGCCTGTACCCTTATACCCTCCATAGATACCACAGGGCCCAGCCTGTACCCCCCTATACCCACCACAGATACCTCAGGGCCCAGTCTGTATCTCTCCCTTTTACCTGCCATATAACCACCATATATACTACGTACCCTTCATATACACTTCAGTGCCCAGTCCATACCTCCTATACTCGCCGTATACCCACCAAATATACCACCAATCCCAGCCTGTACCCCCTATACCTGCTGTATACCCTCTATATATGCTTTGGACGTAGCATATATCCATCATATATACTACAGAGCCCTCTCTGTGTACCACTGGGCCAGGCGTGGACTCACTATACCCTTAACGGCCACATATACCATGTACCCCTCATTTACCCACCATATATGCTACAGAGCCCTGTCTGTGTCCCACATTTACCCAGCATTGAAACACCAGAGCCCACCCTGGATCCACTATATTTACTAGGTACCCCACATATACCCAGCTTGGTCCCACCCAACAAAACAACTTCCTGTGTATAGACCTCAGAGCACAGCCCAGCCTGTACCCCCTATACCCACCATAGATACCACAGGGCCCAGCCTGTACCCCTATACCCACCATAGATACCACAGAGCCCAGCCTGTACCCCATATACCCACCATAGATACCACCGAGCCCAGCCTGTACCCCCTATACCGTCCATAGATACCACAGGGTCCAGCCTGTACCCCCTATACCCACCATATATACCACAGGTTCCAGCCTGTACCCCCTATACCCTCCATAGATACCACAGAGCCCAGCCTGTACCCCCTATACCCACCATATATACCACAGAGCCCAGCCTGTACCCCTATACCCTCCATAGATACCACAGGGTCCAGCCTGCACCCCCTATACTCACTATGGATACCACAGTGCCCAGCCTGTACCCCCTATACCCTCCATATATACCACAGGGTCCAGCCTGTACCCCCTATACCCACCATAGATACCACAAGGTCCAGTCTGTACCCCTATACCCACCATAGATACCACAGAGCCCAGCCTGTACCCCCTATACCCACCATAGATACCACAGAGCCCAGCCTGTACCCCCTATACCCACCATAGATACCTCAGGGCCCAGTCTGTATACCCTCCATATACACTTCAGTGCCCAGCCCATACCTCCTATACTCGCCGTATACCCACCAAATATACCACCAATCGCAGCCTGTACCCCCTATACCTGCTGTATACCCTCTATATATGCTATGGACGTAGCATATATCCATCATATATACTACAGAGCCCTCTCTGTGTACCACTGGGCCATGCGTGGACCCACTATACCCTTAACTGCCACATATACCATGTACCCCTCATTTACCCACCATATATGCTACAGAGCCCTGTCTGTGTCCCACATTTACCCAGCATTGAAATACCAGAGCTCACCCTGGATCCACTATATTTACTAGGTACCCCACATATACCCAGCTTGGTCCCACCCAACAAAACAACTTCCTGTGTATAGACCTCAGAGCACACCCTGCACCCACCACCTGCCATGGATACCATGTACACCTCGTGTATTCCCACCATATACACCTCACAGCCCAATCTGTATACCTGCCATGGATACCTTTACACACCACGCATATACCACAGAGTGCACCATGGACCTACTTCATACACTTCTTTTTTATAAACTGCTGAGCCCAGGCTGTATGCCCTCCATATATACTATACACACCCCTCATACTCCTCTGAGCCCAGCCTGTATGCCTACCATATATACTATACACATTGCACATATACCACTGAGCCCACCATATATACTATACACACCCCTCATACTCCTCTGAGCCCAGCCTGTATGCCTACCATATATACTATACACATTGCACATATACCACTGAGCCCAGTCTGTGCCCCCTAATCCCGCCATATACTACACACCCCTCATACTCCTCTGAGCCCAGCCTGTATTTCTATACCTGCCATATATACTATAGACCCAACATAAACTCAACAAATGTACCACAGAGCCCACCCTGCACCTGCTATTTGTACTTTCTGTATAAACACCACAGGGCCCAGTATGTATCCCCTATATGTGCAATAGATACTTTACACCCCCCATGCATACCACAGAGCCCAGCATGGACCCCCCATCCATACTTCCTATATGTAAAACACTAAGCACATCTTGTATTACATATACCTGCCAGAGCCCAGCCTGTACCCCCTATACCCACCATGTATACTATATATCTGCCATATACATCAGGGAGCCCAGCTTGTACCCCCCTAACCTCCATGTATGGTATATACCCACCATATATTACCAGAGAGCTCAGCCTGCATCCCCTATACCCAACATGTATTTTAAATACCCCATGAATACCCACCAAATATACAACAAGGCCTAACATGTATCACCTATACCCACTATTTATATAAAACACCAACACAGCCTCTATCTCCTATACCCTGCATGTATGCTCTACGTACATACTCTATCCCACTATATATACCAAATACATATCACATTTTATTATTATTAAACAGTATTTGTATAACACCAATATATTATGTAGAGCACCATTTATACTACTTACCTCATCCTGTATGCTAAATACATCTTATATACCCCATCACAACCCCTCCCACCCTGGGCACGTCTGACCATGTGACCTCCTCCCATGATGCTGTGCTCAGGCATGATAGAGGGATGGCGTCAAAGTACTCTATAAATGGTTGTCTATAAATCGTTTGGCATGTGATGGTAACCTGTTTGTCTCTCCAGGGGCCACCATGGAAGACAAGGTGGGCACAGAAGTGGTAAAGCTTGAGGACCCAGACATGATGCCCAATCAGGCAGAGATGCAGCTGCAGGACCAGCTGAAGAGAGAGCCACAGATGGACGGACAGAGTGTGGTGATGGGGGAATCCATGGACTGCCTGGTGGATTATAATTTAGGAACACAGCTAACGGTGGAACAGGAGATACAGATTGGGGAGGGAGCACCGCCATGTTTGGGCTACGATGTGAACTTCCTGCCTAGAAAAAATGCTAAGCCGCGGCAGAGAAAGCTTTCTGGTGAGCGGAACTTTCCCTGCGGGCAGTGTGGAAAAAGCTTCCTGCGCAGCACGGACCTGGCCAAACACGAGAAAGCCCACACGGATGAGAAAACGTACATGTGTAGTATCTGCGGGAAGAACTTTCGTAGGCACACGTCTCTGCTGATTCACGCTCGCATTCACACTGGGGAACGCCCATATCAGTGTACCGAATGTGGGAAAAGCTTTGTGCAGCGTCAACACCTGACCACCCACCAACGTACACACACCGGCGAGAAACCTTTCCAGTGTATAGATTGTGGCAAAGGTTTCCGGTGGCGGTCAGAGCTCCTCAAACACCAAAAGAACCACGCAGACAAGGTGAGAACCAAGAGAATATTATAAAACAGTACTACAGAACACCCCCTTCTCTATAAAGGTTCTGTAGAGCTGAGAACAGACTAAATAATAAAATGCACAGTATAGGAAGTGACAAGATTTCTGGCAGCTTTTTAATTTTTTTTACACCGTTAGGGTTTATAAACCTTTGGAGATGGAAACTCGCCTACTAGCCATACAGCAGTAAGTCATAAGTTATGTTCCAAAGTGTGTCCCCCCTTTAAAATGATGGGGTTCAGGTGTCCCCAGTGATGGGTTCTGGTAATTCTCAATCATAGTAGACACAGTAGACTATTGTGCTCTTCAGCCTTGTGGTCACTGTTTGGTGAAGACCCTTTTCTGTTCCCCCATGACTGTACTCCGGGGTACAAAGCCCCCTCCATAAAGACATGGGGTCACCAGTTTGCTATGGCAAAATTCGAGTGTCCTGCACAGAGCCCTGACCTAAACCCTACTGAACACCTTTGCAGTGTTCCGGCCCCTTTTAGCTGGGCGCACCTCCCGGCACTTTTCAGTAACCAACCTGGCTGTTTCTGGGGGAAAAAACTTCTGGGGAGAATGCTGCTTTGGGATGAATCCCTATATAATGTACAGCGCTGCGTAATATGTTGGTCCTTTATAAATCCTGTTAATAATAATAATTGGAATAGGTGAACCAGGTTTGTTCATTCATCATCTCACTAATGGGTGCTAATTCTCCAAAATCTTCTGAAAAGCCATCCCAGAAGTGGAGGATTTTATAGCTGCAAGGGGTAGAAGCTCCCTAATCTTGGCCTTTGTTGTGGCTTGGAGCTGTGTTTGTAGAACTAGGATAATGCCATGTTACTATGGTGCTACCACATCTGCAAGAAACATGCTGCTGCTAACAGCTTCCTGGTGAGAAATCAGATCATAAGCAGATTGGGATTTATGCCTTTCCTGATCTGATAAGTATGCCAGGTCCGTCATGGAGAATGTTGCCAAACCAGATTCTCAGCAAAACAGACATGAATATCAGACATATCACTACTTACACTCATCAGTAACATGAAGGTGACAGGAAGGTATTCATGCCAGGTGACTGTGTCCTCTACAGCGTGCTTAGGGGTTAAATGCTAAGTATGCTGCAGTGCCGGAGGGAGGTAGGACACCGGTCACCAGACTGGGTCACTCTACCTGGCTGATCGTGTCGTTATCTGTATGTACAGGATCGGTGCCATACGATCGTTCGCAGATATCGTGCAGGATCGTTCGTCGTTCGTTCACTAACGATAATAATTGGAAGTGTGTACGTAGCTTAAGGGTTAAATTGTCACACCAAGGAGGAGGATAGGTGTGAGATACATACATTTGCATTTTGCAAAGCTTTTAGGCAAATATGAGCATTTATTGCTGTGGCTAGGGATTTGTTCCAAAGATAGTAGTTTTCTATCATATCATTTAAAACTATACATAGTTTAACTGTAATACAGACCACATACAAAAGAAATAATAAGGTGTGAAGGTATGTAATGCTTTGTGTTTGTGTTGCAGCCTTCTGTGGGATTTGATGACCTGGCAGCCTCGTTTTCTAAAGAGGAATGGATGGAACTGGAAGAATGGCAGAAGGAGCTCTATAGGAATGTCATGAAGGAGACCTCAGAGACTCTGATCTCCCTCGGTAAGGCCCAGACATGTCTCCTGGTTGGAGTCTGAATCACAGCTGCACTTGCAAACATGTGATAAGGATTTATTGTATAACCAAAATTTTGGGACCACACAGGGTCCCTCATTCAAGGTACAAGGCTTGGCTACCCATGCCCTGTCTGTACATTCTAAAAATCCTGACATCAGTTTTAGCTTCCTAGCCTATTGGTGATAATTGTGTTTCCATAAAAAGAGCTGCTGGACATCTTTCATACCTCTGCATTGTAGCACTGTGCATAGTAATATCTGGATTTGTATTTGGTGCACATGAAGTATATTTATAACTTTTCCAACTATTGAGGAATATACTTATCCCACCACATGCCAGCCCTTGTACAGTATAGCAAAATTGGGCATTTGATTCCATATTGAAGTTAAAAAAATCACTATTTACAATATTTTTCCCTGACGCCATCTGGTCTGCACCGTAAAACAATCCATTATTTATCATTGTGGTTAGACCAGTATAGGTTCACTATGTTTCCCTCAAAACAATGCATTGGGAAGCCTCTGACCTCACTGTTGCCATTGTACACAACGGGCTGTCACACTGATGGGCCGGTTATGTTACCATTGTAATGTACATAAGAGCTGTTACTGAGTTCAGCCATTGTGTGGTATTTGTTTGGGTGGAACTGCCCCCTGGCAACCTCCACCCAGCAGGAAGGTGAAACATTTTAGTAATACGATTGCTGTAATAATATCTGGTATTGCCTTTAATGTTGATGCATTCTGTTATGATTGTTATAAATGTTCAGTGACCTAATAAAGGACATTTGGGTTGGATATCAGCTAAAGCTGATACATATGAGAGTTGTTTTGCCTGCTAAAGGATTTATATTTTCTTTCCATCAATCAGAAGATCTTCTCAGCTCTTCACACTGCACAGACCTGCTTTTCTTTGCTGCAGTTCAGTAAAACTAATAGGCCTTTTCGCTAAGCTGACATTGTCACTGGATAGTGAAAGAAGCAGCAGCAGACCAATGAGTCCATCTGTCACCTTACCTTTTTCTTCTATCAACATGTTTTTTGTCAAATGAGAACATTTGATTGGTTCCTTATGCTGCTCCTTTCTCTCCCAGGAAGCAGATGCTAAGTTGTATATTATAGAGCAGTGTTCTCTTCCATATCCGGCTCTGTACAGTATGTCCCATCCAATGCTAAGCTACATACACTTTGCTTTGTTATCTGCTCCTCACTTGTATACTGTACTTTACACAAATTATTTGTATACAATGCTTTCTATAAAAGTGAGTTCTGCTTTACAATACTTTTTATCATGTGTATCATTTCCTATGTAATAAATCTGTCCCTGAACTTTGTTGTTTTGTCTTCTATACAGGTGAGGGACTGGTAGAGAAAGCCATCAATGAGAAGACTTCGGCAGAGGCAGACGGCACCCCCAGCCTTGGTGAAGATTGTACAAATAACTTACCTCTTTGTCCTGAGGAAGCAGTGCCATGTAATGATACCCTGGGTGGAGGGGAAGGACTGCTGGCTCAGACATTGGACATTGCTGATGGGAAGGCTGCAACTTTTACAGAGGGTGTGGATAAAATTCGAATGAAGTTTCTGGACCCATCTAACACCAATAACGCCCAGCGGCCGCACGCTTGCGCAGAATGCAATAAGGTCTTTTACAGCAAACGAACGTTAAAGGCTCACCTGCAGGCCCACCTAGGAGAGCGATCATATATATGTAATGTGTGTGGGAAATGCTTCAGACGCCACACATCGCTCCTTATTCATGAACGCATTCACACTGGAGAGCGGCCGTATCACTGTACGCAGTGTGGGAAAAGCTTTGTACAAAGGCAGCACCTCAGCACGCACCAGAAAACCCACACAGGAGAGAAGCCTTTCCAGTGCACGCTCTGTAATAAAGGCTTCCGATGGCGTTCTGAGCTGCTGAAACACCAGAAGGTTCACCAGGAAGAGGTGGGCAAATGTCTGGTTGTACAATGAAAAGGCATTGGGTGCCCTTAGATGACAAACTTGCATGCATAAGGGGTGAAAACTTTGGCACACAGAGGACCCTACCTAATGAAGCTTACAGTCTAAGGTGGTGGAAGTGTAGAATACAATACAGTGCTCAACCCAGAAATTTTTTTAAGCTGGGTGGGAAGAAATTTTAGGCGGGTGGCAGCCCCTGTATTATGACCCAACTGTTCTGTAACCGCCCAAAAACAGCCGGGTGGTTACTGAAATGTGCTGGGTGGTGCGCCCAGCTAAAAGGGGCTGGGGAGAACACTGCAATAGATAGGCTCTTGCTAGAAAGATGGGTAGATGAGAAAGAGGACCTGTACTGAGAGAAGATGTGAGCTTCCGTTTCTAAAATGGTTCTATAGAATCCAGCTTGTCTGGTCCTCTGTTTTTATTACGTTATGAATCATTCACACAGTATGAGTATACAGCTCCGGTATTGAACTGCCATTATCTGCATTCCTGCTTCAGGTCTTTAAGTGCAATTACTGAATCCAAATTACCAGCTTTACTTCCAGGCAATTAGCATTCATTAGAATAAAGTCAGCAGTCAAGCGCACATCATTTCTCAGTACAGGTTCTCTTTAAATATGTTAAAGGTAGGAGCATTCCTACCGATAGTTATGAAGCCTTATACATAGCCTTAGAATTATTGTATTCTAATACACTGACTGTTGATTTTTTGACCCCTAAAGGGCTTGCTGATAAAACCTAGGATTACCTAGGTGCTCTGATTGGCCTGTGCCAGTGTATTTAAACCTAAAGCACAAGAATGTATTATAATGCAGCTTACCAATGTAGATGTGGTTCCTGCATTGGTTTTCTTTTTTTACTTCATTACTGTGCCATTAATGCTTCCTGCCCTAAAATGGCAACACTTTCACTGTATTGCATTGCCCATCTAAGTCATAAAGACCACCATTTTAAACAAACATATGCCACTCCTGAGCTTTCACTGGTCACCACTTCCTGCCCAGGGGTGGGCTCTGCAGTCATTTGCAAGTGGTTGTCAAGCAAAGTGGCAAAAAAGCTTATGAAATCCACAGTGAACGTGGCCATGTGTAGGCCTGCTAACCTAAACATACCTACCCCAGGTGTATTTACCTGCATCCCACGACCACATAGTCTTTACATCCCAAAGCCAGGTCTTCTTTCCACCATGCAGTGCAGCCAATATCTATAGTTCTGTGGGGCCATTTCTTAAATGTTAATATTTTCACCTAGGCACAGATGTTAATACAAACCTGACAGATTTTAACCTTTTCCCCATGCATTTTATACTGCTGTCCCTGTTAGAAGAACTCTCCCCTTGCTTTCAGTTCTGCCTGACATCAAATAGGAAATGGCGAGGAATTCTAATAGTGATAATATGACGGGGCTGATGTGGGATTTTGGATTTAGCCATTGTTTCCTGTTAGTCATTGTAAGCGTTTGTGTTTCAGGTCTCTGACACATCGGTGAAGGAAGAACTGCGAGATCCGGACAGCTGTGAGAAGGATGAAGAATCCAACGCAGGTATTCTGCCAACACTACCAGGGTGCATGGAATACTGAGGGGGGTGTTAGATGAATGGCAAGTATTATATTCTGTGTATCTTCCACAAGTGTTTTGTTGTCATTTGCTGCTAACATTTACACCAGGTAATGAAGCCTGAACTCGGGGCAAATGACAACATACATTCATACATACATACACAAATTACCGACAGATACAGACAGTGACACAGGAGGAGAGGACCCTGCCCCAAAGAGCTTACAATCTAGGAGGTGGGGAAAGTATCACACAATAGGAGGGCATATGGAATGGTGGGTGAGTAGTGAGGGTTTAAGAGACAGAAGAAGACGGGTAGGTGAGGTTGAAGCGTTGGATTTTAGGAGCTCTTCTAAATGAGCAGAAAATAGAAGCAAGTCCAATAGGACGAGGAGACCATTCCAGAGAGTGAGGGCAGCTCTAGAAAAGTCTTGGAGCCGTGCGTGTGATGAGTGAGGAAGTCATTAGTAGGATATTGGAGGAGCAAAGAGAGCGGCTGGGGGGGATTTTTCTATCAGATCAGAAAGATAAGGGCGGCAGCAGCTGTGGAGGGATTTGAATATCAGGTAGGTAGGTTGGGGACAAGAACTGTGAAGAGATTTGAAGGCAAAGCACAGGAGCTAAGGTGAAATGGAAGCCAATGAAGAGGACTAGAAAGAGATGCAATAGAAGAGGAGTGGTGGGAGGGCTGTGTATGGGGTAGGTAGGTTGGAGGGCTGTGTATGGGGTAGGTAGGTTGGAGGGCTGTGTATGGGGGTAGGTAGGTATGTGGGTAAATAGGTGGGAACGATGGATGAGTCTGGCTGCAGTATTCATAATTGTTTGTAGAGGAGAGAGTCGGGTTAGTGGTATACCAGAGAGGAGGAGGTTACAGGAGTCCATGTATGGGAGCAGTCCTACCAGCCAAAGCATTTTGTATTTTTCCAGCCATTTGTAAGACTTGCTCTGCACAGCCCAATCTGACAGAACAGGGAAGCTTATTCTTCTCTTCTTTAGTTCACCCTGTGACTGAACAGTGAAAGGATAATTATCAAGCTTTATCTCTCTGTAATTCTGCAGTCTTCTAAAATGCTCCTTCGCACAAAGGATTGGTTTCTTGTTCCGCATCTCCTGGTCCATGCCAAAACTCCAACCCCAAAGATTAAAGCTGATCTCCATGCAGGTTTATGCATTTTGGAGATGTTTGGTATCTCATCATCTAGCATAAAAATTTACAACACCCTTTTATTGTACAGGATCACTGCTTTACATAAAATATAGAAAGATGGTGGGGTGTTTGTCAACTTCAGGCCTAAATTGTGCATTTTGTCATGTGTTCAATAATAGGAAAGATTTAAACAGCTCATGCAGTGAAGGGGTTAACTTATGTTCCTTACAACCTTTTCTCTGTGACACACAGGAGACTCCAGCGATCATTCGAAGTCTCGTCAGCCCAAAAGATGTTTATCCAAGAAGCGACCCCGTAACACAAAAGCAGAGAAGGCCCATGCCTGTGCCGAGTGTGGGAAGATATTCTATAATAAGCGGACATTAAAAGCTCATCTGCGGGCCCACCTGGGTGAACGCTCGTACATCTGTAATGTGTGTGGGAAATGTTTCCGCAGACACACGGCACTGCTCATCCACGAGAGGATTCATACGGGAGAAAGACCGTACAAATGTCTGCAGTGCGGGAAGACCTTTGTACAGCAGCAGCATCTGACCACCCATCAGAAAACCCACACTGGGGACAAACCATTTCCCTGCGACATCTGTGGGAATAGCTATCGCTGGAGGTCTGAGCTCGCCAAACATCAGAGGGTGCACCAGGAGCAGGTACGTTCTATGTGTATGTCTAATAAATGACCCAAACCTCTTTCTAAATCTTGGCTCAGACGTATAGGAAGCTGGCATTGGTAGCAATTCCCATCTATAACTCAGATACCAGTGGGTGTATCAGGAAGGGGCACCAAGACCTGGTACATCCCTCATCTGTTCTGTGTAATGTGTTATTTTTAAACAGTATTTATATAGCACCAACATATCATGCAGCGCTGTACATTAACTAGGGATTCACTGAAGGCTCATTTCACGCTACCTAATACTAAACCACAGCTCAATCACTGAAGAGACACAAAGACCTGAAGCAGCCCCCCATCTATATCAGCATAAAACCCTTTCACATATTTGTCTTTTTTTTTTTGTTGTTGTTTATTTTCCTGTCCCCACATTTCTTTGATTCCTGAATCCCCCAGATCTGTATATCAAAAATGAGATTTAAAGTACAACTATCTGTTTTACTCCCCTCCCAGGGTTCTCCCCAGGCCCATTTAGCTGGGCGCAACACCCGGCACTTTTTAGCACCCACCCAGCTGTTTTTGGGTGGTTACTGAAGCGTTCGGTCATAATACAGGTGCTGCCACCCGCCTACAATTTCTTCCCACCCGGCTTAAAAAAAAGTCTGGATTGAGCACTGCCTCCATATGTGCATATTAAGATATTGGTGGCCAAGGCTCCTGCTCTACGTCTAGCATTGTCTGCACAGTAAGGCCTACTGAAGCCATGCTATAAACCATCATGCTTGCAGCTGCTCCTATTCAACAGAGAAGGATTACAGATGTGTACAGATTTGCATTGCGGTGGCATGGTTACTGGAGGCAGCATTTGGTTTCTGGCTGTACGGTTGCTTTTCTCTGCAGGAAGAACTGCTTTGCAAGAACATCATGTGCAAACAATGTTGGCCTGCCACGCAGTTTGCTGCTCCTGGAAGCTTACAGGCTGTTTGCTCTGCACCCTGGAGTGGTTAGCTGAGCAGTTATAGAATTCATATCTGAGGTCCAAAGCCATGATCAGATGGATCATGCACTATCCATTCCTCATAAATCTATATGGGCTTTACCATTTATTTTTATCTTCTGCACAGGGGTATTTGGTCATTTTACACAAAGTAAAATTGTAGCACAGTTTATGCAAATCAATAGGAAGCAATTATTTATATAGCACCAACAGATTACGCACTCCTGTACAAAGTCGATTTTCATGTCACTAGCTTTCCCTCAAAGGAGCTCACAATCTAATGCCCCTACCATAGTCATATGTCATTATCATAGTCCAAGGGCAATTTTGAGGTTAAGCTAATTACCTAACTGCATGTTTTTGGGATGTGGGAGGAAACCAGAGTACCTGGAAGAAAACCCACACAAACACAAGGGAGAACCTGCAAACTCCATGCAGATAGTTCCCTGGCTGAGATTTGAACCTGGGACCCAGCGCTGTAAAAGCCACTGTGCTGCCCTAAATCTTTACTGTTTCCATCAATCTGTTAAATAGAAACTGGACCAAGTATTTTCCAAGGGTCATCCTCTTATTTTCAAGTGATGGAATCCCTTTAAATTACAGGAGGCACCCACCATACACTTCCTGAAATCTGCAATATCTGATCTACTCCGTTGCCATTCCCTTCACCTCCCATTCCTCTAGTTGCTGTGCCTTAGTAACAAGTCATCCACAAGTTACTTTGCATTGATGTTAATTGAGGGGGAGACATTTATTCCAGACTGGCTGGCAGCCAAATTATCTTTATATTTGTGTATGGGTCATGCTCCCATTCCCATGAACAAGCTGCACTATGCTGGGTGGGGAAGAGCAGAGGCTGAATGACAGAGATAACTCTGCTCACCTGTTTAGTGTAAGATTTTCTTTTTCTAATTGGCTGCTTTAGAATATTGCATATTTATGGTGATTTTCTAGGTGTCATAGTCTGAATAAGCTGTCTTATTGAGTTCTCTTCGCCTTTTCATTTTCCACTCACAACTTAACATTCTCATTTTCTCTCACAGCAGCCTATAGAAAGTTATCAGTTGGCAGCAGCGGCTGGTTAAATGAGATCCAGTGTTATAATCACACCTAGATGCATAGACCGCTGCACTGTTATGTACAAATTGCGGAGCTGTGACAAGGGGGGCCTCCTCCACCTGTAACTTGTTCTTTTCATCTGTTTTAGAACTCCGCAAACGCTTCTGAGGACGGACAGAAAGGTGAGCAAACATCAGGTTTTTAGAGGGGTATTTCGAACAAGATTTTGGGATAAGGGCATTTGTTGTATTAACTGGAAAGGGTAATAAGGCCCTGTGACATCTATAGCATAATTTAAAACGCCCTACGCTTGATGTGGCTGCGCCCCCCACCCCTTAATTATACCCCCAAAAAAACAAAAAATTACTTTTGAGAGAATACAAAAAAGCTTTCCCAGTTACTTTCATCGGGCTTCCTTAGGTGAGTTAATATCAGTCTTCATTTGGGATCCTCGGAATGTTGGGAATCCAAACTTAGGAATGCAGTAAATCCATGGCAGTGCTCGGGTCTAGCTATTGGCTCAGTAGCTGCTTCAGGGGGTGCCCTTTACTAAAACCCTGACTTTTGGCCCTGAACTTAGAAATACTAAGGTTATGTATGCACGTCAGATGATTCTCGTCTAAAAAATCGCCTCAGATGGTTTCTGACAAGAATCTGGTGTGTACAGGGCTCCCGGCAGGTCCACAAACAGGGAAGGTTCGTAATGAAAGTGAGGGGGAGAGAGCACAGTGGGGTGCCACTCCGTCGTTCTTGCCTCTCCATAAAGCAGAATGGCGCTGTATGTACAACACTAGTTTACGTATCGTGCAGTTTTTCATGATCCTTTCCAACGACAAATATTGTTTGTGTGTAGGAGTCTTCTCTTTGCTGTTCTTATCTGTTGCTCAGCACCTGAAATACCTCAGTTTACCTAATATAGATTGCACATCCGCACATTGACTCTAGTCTTTTTTTCTATTTATCAGATCCTGCAGTAAAACGGCGCTTCAAGCGTGAAGGCCAAAGCACACTGGGCACCCTAGAAAGGGGCAAAGCTTTAGGGAAAAGGGCCAGGATGCTTTTACGGCAGCGGGCACAGAAAACAGAGCGGAGCCACTCCTGTCCAGAATGCGGCAAGACCTTCCTGAACAAGAGGACGCTACGCACCCACCAGAGGGTACACACTGATGAACGTTCCTACATCTGTAACGTCTGTGGGAAGAGTTTTCGGAGACACACCTCGCTGCTCATCCATGAAAGAATCCATACGGGGGAACGGCCATATCAGTGCGCTCAGTGTGGGAAAAGTTTCGTACAACGCCAGCACCTCACTACCCACCTAAAGACTCACACCGGGGAGAAGCCTTTTCAATGTGCACAATGTGGGAAGGGATTCCGCTGGCGCTCAGAACTACTGAAACATCAAAAGGTGCATGAAGAGGACCAGGTGAGTTCCCACCTCTGTACTGTCTGATGGGTGAGGACCTTCCCATGTGTATGAAACAGGAAGATTTTCAGAATTTAATAATATTACAATCAGATCCGTTCTATTGGCTACTTTGGTTTACTGATCCAGAAAAAATATTTAGATCGAGTTTCAACCTACATAATAAATGCAAAATGCATAATAAATCCAGAGCTTCCAGGTCTGTATTGTTTGCATTATTTTTTTATAACAACTTTTTTCAGATGTCTTTAAAGTGAAAATATGATGTTCCAGGGTTCCACTTAGAATTTATGGCAGTCCTCAGTTATACAAAAAGTTCTACTCAGCATTACACTGTAATTTCAGGGCACCTTGGTGGCAGGAGGTAGGTCTATAATGCACCCCTCTGCATTCTTAGGATGCCCTCAGTTGTGCTGAGCTTCATTCAAGGAAACTTTGTGCCAACAAAGAAATACTTCAGGGCACAGCACTAGAGAGGAGGCAAGTATTGCAGCCAGTGCCGTCAGTTTAGCTTTGCTAATACAGCGAGCATGGTCTAGGAGGAGTTCCGCTATATCAATCAATATGTCTTTCTTTTATATTTTGCAATATGCAAAGCCATAATAACAATGATAGTAATGAGTGTTGTTCTTTCTCCCCCTCCAGTCTCAAATGTCCAGGACAAATGCCGGATGTAAGACGGAGAAGGAAAATTTCTTTGGTGAGTAACTTGGCATCAACCATGGAAGGTCTTGTCTATGTCCCCTTCTGCAAACTATTGTATGAGGGAAAGGAGATAGGCGTTTCATCCACTGCTGTGTATGTTTAATATGGAGAGAAAGATTTATAAAGGGTGATTGACCCTTGCACACAGAGAAGTTTGTAACAGTACACGTCTCTTTACTGTAATCCCCCCCAAAATTTGCTTTCGTCAGCATATATCAAAAAAGACAATTTACATCAGCTTATCAAGATGAAGTCCTCTGAATCTCCAGTACAGCCCTCTGTAGTACAGTCCTTGGTGAGAATTCCACACTCCATAAATCAAATGAAAAAGCATTACCAGCATCTACCTGCTTCACCTTCACACACCTGTAATATCACACCTGTGCTACTTATAACCTAGAGCTGTACCTGAGATGGAATGGGAAGACCCACTCAGTACCTTTCTTTCTATTCCAGTAATAAACTAGCAAAGTGAGCATATCACAAATGGTATTCATGAGAATGATCATTTGGTCAATGTGATGATGAATCCAAAATCTCGGGCAGTTGTTTGGCAATTTTTTAATATTTTGTTTTGTTGGCTTAATCTAGAGGTTCTTAGCTCACCAAACAACCATTTATTTTTCTTAACTTGGACAGTTTTTAAGACTAAAATACAGAACACTTTTGGGTTCTAACCTGTTAGTTTTGGACATAATATCAATGTTACTTATTAACGAGGATTCATTTATTTTTATCTTCCTGTTTTTGCAACAAATTTTTATCTGACAGGAAGTGGAAGAAGTTCTGCAGTAAAGATAGGCACAACAATAAAAAGCTGATAGAGGTTCCAGTATTCCCCTACTTTTGTCTGTATTCCTGTATAAGAGAGTTTTCTTCACTTTCTACCAAAACAAAGTAAAGGAACCTTTTTAATAGAACCTCTGACTGCAGTAAAACAGTTTTACATATTCCCAGGAATACCAAAAAAAAAATAAAGTTATGCATTGAGTTTGCGTTTCACTATTTGTTTTACATTGTTTGGTCACACATTATGAGCATAAAATATTAAAATTTTGTTATAAAGCAAAACGTCCCCTAAGTGACTGCAGGTTACACAGGAACAAAAAAAAAAAGTCTAGCCTCAATCCTCTGCCATATGCTTCAATCTCTGTAGCCAAAAGGCATACAAGATATCCAGACCTATACCTTATCCTAATGTTGACCTTCTTGTCAGAACTGGAGTTCAGATTGGCTTATGTGCATAATTTTGTGAAACAATGATAAAAATGAGCAGCAAAAAAAAAAAAAAACACATTGTCTCCAAAAAGCATTATAATTAGCTTCTTCCTATTAAAAACATGTCCTGTATGATATATGTCCCTCATGTTCCTGTTAACTTGGTATCTTGACATTATTTTGTTTTGTGCCAGCAGAGGATGATTGGAAAGCCATCAACGGCAGTGCGACTACTCAAAGCACACACGAGACAGCCAATGGAGATGTTGGTGAAGCAGGGAAGAATTTGGGTGCTGGCCCTGGGTGTCCTCCATCTGAACGCTTGTTCCCATGTACCCAATGTGAAAAGACTTTCCTTCAGAGCCAGGACCTTGTGAGACATCAACGCACTCACCTTGGAGAGCGTCCCTACGTTTGTAACCAGTGCGGAAAGTGCTTCCGTCGCAACACCTCTCTGCTCATTCACGAGCGCATTCACACCGGGGAGCGGCCATACCAATGTGCCCAGTGCGGGAAGAGCTTTGTACAGCGCCAGCACCTCACCACCCACCTAAAGACTCACACTGGGGAAAAGCCTTTTCCATGTACGCTTTGCGGGAAGAGCTTTCGATGGAGGTCTGAGCTGCTGAAACATCAGAGGGTGCACAGTGGAGAGGTATAGGTCCATCCCTCGTGCTACTTACATGGGGCACCCTTAAAACAAGATGACAAAAAAAAACTGCCCTTTCTTACACCTTTTTTTCTAAAAAAATGCGGAAATAAACTCAATATAAAAAAAAAACACACCTTTAATCCCACAGAAATGTCTATCCATCGGGAGGTTTCTTCGTCTTCAGCCCTGGTATCCGTCTTCAGCCTGGCTTCCATTAATGGAAGGGCTCCTTCTGTGCATGTGCAGGAGGAGCAGCCAAGAGCCTCCTAGGATGTGTGATGTAGATATCCCGGGAGGTTTTGCGCTCCCAGTCTGTCTTGAATAGCCGCTTCAATCAAAACAGAAAGTGGTGGTGCGCTTGTTGTTTTTTTTTTTTTTTTTTACTTTACATAAAAGGGTCCACAACCCCTTTATTTAAAGTAAAAATTTTGAGTTTAGGTCCGCTTTAATGACCTGATAATGACTGGTTTTCCTCAGTGGGTGGTTTTCAATATTGCAGAATGCTGTGCTGACATTGACATCAGCACCACGCTCTGCAGTACTGCACTGTCCAGGCCAATGTAATGATGCCTTTGCCGAACTGAAATTGCATGACATAGATGGAATGTTTTTGGCTGTCATTAACTGGACCTTTCGAGTCTTTTGGGTGCAGTGAGGTGTAATTTGCAGCAAGAGGAGTGCTTTGTTTTTTTGGGGGTTTTTTTGTATGTTACAGTGCTGGCCTCTATATAGCCGTATAAAAAGTAGTTACAGTTCTGCTTGTTGCCATCACTCACATTTTGTCCTGTCTAATATCCGTATTTAGATGTGTGATTTGCTAAGAAATAACGTGCTCTGATACGGTGGTCTGTAGTGCAATCTGTAATTATTTAACTTCTGTTTCAGACGACAATGTCATTAGACGACGTGGCAGTTTGTTTCTCAGAAGAATGGAAGGATCTGGAGGAATGGCAGAAGGAGCTGTACAGGAATATGCTGAAGGACAGTGCCGACTCTCTGATATCACTGGGTAAGTGGTTTTCCTCTATGATTTGCACGCTCACTCCAAATGACAGGCCCTTTAAGAGATAGGGTCATACAGTGGCCACGTGGAGCATTGGGAGCATGGTCAGAGATTTATGGTTTAACATTTAAGTAAATGGATCACAAAACACAAATCTGATACCGATTTAGACCTGGTAATTCACCCCCCCCATAAAGAAAAGTAGCCTAAACATGTTAAAAAAAAAAAAAAAAAAAACAGTCGGGCTGGAAACAGTGCTAGATGATGCTGGATGTCCGGCAGCTGGGAAATGAGATCGGCTTTAGCTGACATTTTGCAGCTTCTAATGCACCTTTTGAGGAGCTCACAGTGTACAGTTACAGTAAGTCAGGATGAAAAAACATAGTTGATCCAGAGGAAGACAAAAAAAAACCCTTATAACCCCCGGGTACAATTTGCTCCACTGGAAAAAATTCCTTCCTGATCCCATGAGGCATTCAAGTGATCCCTTGATCAGCAGTCTGTTTTTTTTTTACTTTAAAGCTTTAATCCCCAGTTATATTCTGTGCTTCTAGAAATCATCCAGCTTTTTCTTAAAGCAATCTATAGTAGTTGCTGAAACTTCTTCCTGAGGGAGCCGATTCCACATTTTCACAGACCTTACAGTGAAGAATCCCTTCCTTATCCGGAGCTTAAACTTCTTTTCCTCCAGACGCAAAGAGCGCCCCCTTGTGCTGTGTAATGATGTGAATAATGGGGAAGAGTTCTCTATATGGACCATTTATATATTTATACAGGGTGATCATATCCCCCCCTATACGTCTCTTCTCAAGGGAGAATAGATTCAGTTTAGTTGCCCTTTTCTGCACTCTCTCAAATTCCACAATATACTTTTTGTGAACTGGTGCCCAACCAGTTCCAGTACATATTCCAGGTGAGGTATGACCAATGCTTTGTACAGGTAAATGAGTAATAAATATCCATAATGATAAAGAGCCTATATTAGGTTGAAGTCAAGGCTGCGGGGCAGAGTGTCTAATTGTTCCTTTTCTTCCAGCAGGTGAAGTGTGGATTAATAAAAATGGTAAGGAAATGGTTCCAGAGAAGCCCCCGGGAGAGTTGGCAGTGTCCTCGGACTCTAAAGATCATATCCTCCTTAGTGGTGAGGTGAACCATGCCAGTGTTCCGCAGGAAGCCAGAGACTTCACCAATCAGCCTATTCAGGGAGTTGAACCTCATACGTCCACCGATCTTCTCCGTGGCTTGAGGCACAGCCTACCTTTCTTGGACCATCGTCGAGCGCCCCGGGAGAAACTCTTCTCCTGCACCGAGTGTGAAAAGCGGTTTGCACGAAGCTCAGACTTGCTGAAACATCAGCGCAGTCACCAGGCTGGCGAAAAGACGAACTTGTGCAACGATTGCGGCAAAGTCTTCCGCCGCCGAACAGCCTTGCTCATCCACAAGCGCATTCATACTGGGGAGCGGCCTTACAAGTGTAAGCAGTGCGGCAAATGTTTTGTGCAACGGCAGCACCTCACTACGCATGTTAAGACACACACGGGAGAACGGCCTTATCCCTGCAATGAATGCGGCAAGAGCTACCGTTGGAGGTCTGAGCTCCTCAAACACCAGAAAGTCCATGCTGATGTACTAGGGCCAACGGTGGCGTACACACAAGGATGAAATTTCAAGTATTAATGTGATGGACGATAGCAGGAGACAGCTGGGGCATCTGTGTATTGCTGCGATAAAGGAGGATCCCGGATATTGCATGGACACCTCAGCGTGAGACAGAACACCGCCAGAACCATTTCTCATCATAGCTGGCTTTAAGCCCTGTTAATAAGTTGCTGTTATAAGAGTGGGTGGACAAACATTTCATCAACCTGCCAATGAGTGTTTTTTCTTGATAAATACAAAGCAAATGCATAAACTGCAGCACATGGAGGGTGTGATGGCAGCTGGTGCTATAAAAATTTGTGTTCTATGGTTGTGTTCAGGTGATTATTGCTTAAGGAGAATCCCTACTACATCTTCGGATCCGTCTGGTGATAAGTTGCTCCCCCACAAGTCTGTAGTAGTAAGTCTGTCTGCCTTCGTTTATGCTCTTCATGGGCAGATGACACCGATGTCTGCACTGACGATGTTATGCTAGCTGAGGTTCTCTCAAGTAATGTCCATGGATTTGTGCTTGCTGGTTGCATTATTCATCTGTGACTCCGACTCTGTGTTAGAGATGGCATGACCACCATTCCCAGAAGATCATGGTCCTTGGAATGTTCCCAGACTTCTCTGGCCTGCACCCAGTTTCTCCCCCTCTTGCTGGGAGTGTGTCACCCATCTGGCACGTAAATTAATTGGACGGTTTCAGACTTCTCGCCTCTTCTGCACTTTGGGCGGCTGATGGACCCTCCTGTTATCCTGCATTGGTGCTGTTACCCCATTCTGCTGATGTTCAGATACAAACCTCATCCTTACAGCGAATGTCCAGAGCAAACCAAAGCTCTGACTTGTGAATGGACAGGACATCTCTGTTTGTCAGGTGCAATATGGGGTCACCCCAGCGTGATCTACAAAGTCTTTTCTCAATGGCGTGGTGTGTTTCCAGAGAAAGGCTGCAATCTGCAATCACCTCTAGTTACCCTAATGTTGGTTTGTCATGGGGCGGCTCCTATTTACAGGGGTGTGGGTTGACCCTGGGGTGGGCTGCCATAGGGATTAAAGTGTAAGCTCTCTTCTTTTCTATACAATGTGAGGCAGAGTTCTGATATATTATGGAAGTGGTATTTATTACATGATTAGCTTCTCATGATGGTGTGACCAGACTGAAAAGTTTTATCTATATCTTAGCTGTTGTAACATACCCCTGCGTATGCCCTATGTACAGCGTTGCATAATATTAATATTAATAACAAACATAAAGGAAACCCTAACTTACGCGGTCATTACCACTATACGTGGTAATTTCATGCCTAGTTCTGACTATACAATTAGCAGTATTCTTGTTTATTTCTGGTGGATTACTGCAGTCATATCTGCAATTCCTGGTGCAGAAAAGGGGTATGTGTGCACGAGAATAGCCATTTGTATGGCCAGCTCTTAGCCATGATACCCGGCGTCACCTTTAATGCAGAATTTTGAATTGCTTGCATGCTGGCAGTCGGCTGTTTTGGTGGGAGATGCACAGAAGCTGCTCAGTCACGTTACTAACATTGCAATGTGGCTTCTTCATTATGGATAGGTAAACAATACAAATGGTTCCCTTTAGGCTAAAGCTTATATGGGTAGCCTCTTAATGCACATGATTGGGAAATCCTGTGCAGCTGTAGCATTAAAGTTCGAAGGAAAAAAATGCAAGCAGACAGGTTCCTCATATTGTAGATGGGACAGTTGGATACGCCTTCTGTTATAAAATAAGGTCATCTGTCTGTTTGCATTCGATTTTAAGTACACTCCCTCCCCTCTCCTACCTTAATCACAACCGCCATCTTCTTTAACTGGTCCTTTTCAGGGTTCTGTAATCTTTGGTCATCTTTATTGTCCAGGTTGGAATGATGTATCTCCCATATATGCACACAGGAGTTCATTACCGCCAGCCGTGTCAGGACGATCAAGCTGCCAATATGCACTACATAGGAAAATTGTAAGGAGGTTCGTAATTCGGCTAATTGCAAAAAAAAGGGTTCGTCTGTCTCTTGTGCAGTAAGTTACCTGCCTGCTCTTATCTTCCTTTTTTTTTTAAATATTATTCTGCTTTGAGAGATTTGCACAATAAGCCTAAGTCCAGTATTCCCCTAAACCCTCCGTCCCCAACCTTTTCTTTTAGCTGTCATGAAAACATTTTATGCCAGATTTTTTTTTTTAAAAAGTCAGTTAGGCTTAACCCACTTGAGACTTAGCTGCCATTTTTAAAATTGCACAGGGACAGTGGGTTTCTATCCCAATAATATTTTAGGGACTCTGGAGGGTCTTGAGTTCAGTGATGGGACGTCATCCAGCGCTAATCCCAGGTTCTGGAACATTCAGTTCCTTGGCTTCCCAATCTTGCCAAATATAAGGTCATTGTAAACCCTCATTTTATATTGAAGTCCTGTGACATCACAGCACTCCGTTTTATCACAGAAGCTCAGACATGGCTGTCACGGCTCTGTCCAGCTTCTACTTGCAGTAGTATGGCGCTATATTAATCTATTGATGGCTTGCTTGCAGCCAGCTGTAGATCAATGTGTAAACATTTTTTAAGCAATCCTATTTATATAAATTCATATAAATATCTGGGTGGATAAGTTGCATTTGAAAATAAAAATTTCAAATGAAAAAAAGGACCTGAACTCCCCTTTATTCGGCAGCTACAGGGATTTGAAAAATCCAGATAAATGAAGTTTCTGGTTGCTTGAGAATTTCTCATAAAATACTATTATAATATGAGTACAGTTTGTTAACATATGTTAAAAGGTGGGTAACGAAGTCAGCAGAACAAAATAAAGCTTTGGGACATTAGCTTTTCCCTGAGTGTAATCCAGTGTTAAAAAGGGGGAAAAAAATCCTTGCAGACCTCGGATTTGGTCAGTAAAGGTGTTCAGCATTTCAAATTAGGAGCTTATAGTGGTCCTGGAAGTCAATCGAGTGCACTGAAGTCTTAAGCTGTGTACACACGTGCAATTTTTGTCGTTGGAAAGGATCTTTCACGATCCTTTCCAACGACAAGGGAGTGCACGATGCAGACTGTACACACGGCAGATTTTCGCCCGATAATTGGCCGATGCCGATTATCGGGCGATAAAAATCTGACGTGTGTACGTAGCTTTAGTGGTTACCAAGACCAAAAGCACGACTTCCCCTTAATATAGTGTATGGGCTGGTTGCTATTTCCAGGGACAATGTGTAGCTGGGTGGTTCCTGGTAATGCCAATCATTTAATACTGTATAAGGTAGCTGGGTGGTAGTAAATGCTGGGTTTTGGTGCATACCTGTGCAGTGTTTTAAATTAACCTCAGAAGCTCCTTCCACAACTATTAATATTATTAAACAGGATTTATATAACGCCAACATATTACACAGCGCTGAACAATAAATAGGGGTTGCAAATGACAAACAAATACAGACAGTGACAATCCACCATTCCCATCTCTCTGAGGTTTTTGCACTGTACTATGGGATGAAAAAGAGGGACTTGTACTATACTAAGGGATGCAAAGGTAGGACAGCATCTGATTTGGAGAAAAGTTGATATTTCTATGTTGTGTAGTTTGGGAACTCTTGTAGAAGGCAGAGAAGAAAGTTTTATATGGCAGAAGTTCATAGATAGCTAATCACCACTACCAACTTGATGGACAACCCATTCCAAAACCAGATGGGTCCGATTTGGCCCCTGTGTACAAAGCCAGCTCCATAAAGACATGGTGGGGTCACTAAGTGTAGAGGAACTCGAGTGTCCTGCACAAAGCCCTGACCTCAACCCTATTGAACACCTTTGGGATGATTGGAATGGTAAGCCAGGTCTTCAACATCAATACCTGACCTCATCAATCGGGACAAATTCCCACAGCCACCCTCTACAATCTTCTGCAAAACCTTCCCAGAGGAGTGGAGCTTGGTGTACCTGTACAAGGAGTAACCCTCAAAGTTATTCATATTTTGGGACTAGGTAGGTGAGATGGTCAGGTGACCATAACATTTTGGACATATACTGTGTATGTATTACAATGTTGTGGTTCATTGGGTCACCCCTATCCTAGGTTTCCCTAAACATTCTTTCTAAATGTGTTCTGCTCTTATACTCATGATGCCTTGGGGCCAGAATTCATGTTTAAAGCTTGCTCAGTATGAGGTTTATTCAGTGTCCAATTCCCATCCCCCCTTCCCATAGATGGTAATTGCAGATTGCTGCCTCTCCAGCCTGTTAGCAGACATACACAACGCTCAGTGAAAGGAACGTTGTGTCTTTACAATGATTCTGAACAAACATCCTGTCCTCCTTCCCCAGTTCTCTGTTAATTTTAATTGGCTCCCTGATTTTACTGACCTCTAAATGGAAGTCGTCTTTGTTCTGTATGTGATTTGTCTGTAAATCAATCTGTGCTGCACTGCTGTTCTTGGCTTTTATTTAATACAAGTGTGTATGATGATTGCTGGACACTTGTGTGCTGGCATGGTACGTGGCAACCAAAAAATGCGATTGTTGTCTCCAGATCTTTATGGGGGAAACGATCCTGCCATATTGAATATTGGTAATTAAAGTATGGCTGCCTCTCTGGGGTCTAAGCCATTTGTTGGCACTGCATTGAATAGGGGTATAAAGGGTAAAGGTTAAGATAGACTTGCTTCAGAGGGGCACACAGAAGAGGGTCACCTGGTTAATGAAGATATTGGTAGGTTTCTTGTGGACTATGAAAGGGCATATTTATAACCAAGAGCAATACTCCCCCCTTATTACTGTGCTATGTACACTGTAATACATCTCATTCATAAGAATTGGCATGATGTGTTGTCATGTGACCTGCTCTCCTCCATTTACAAAGCTCTCTCTGTCCAGTGGAGCTCCGTGATTGGGGGAGAGTGGGTAATGAGTAATGTGACCTCCAGTGAAGCTATAACCAATCCATATCCAGGCCTGTACTACTACTATATACTGTAAAACCAGCATCAGCCATAAGCAAAGATCATACAAGTTGACAGAAAACAAAATCAATCTTTTTTTTTTTTTTTTCAAACTAAACACCATCACCAAAAACCAAACATTTATATGCTTACATTTAAAATACATAAAAAGCCAAACTCCCTCAATGCAATGATTGGTAGCCGGTTACCCGGAGGCTGCTGCATTGTAGATGAGTCTGAGCTCCGTGCAATGTTTGATATTCTATAGCTGAGAACATCAGAGGTGCTTTGATGCCACGGTTTGTATTTAAATGGGTATTGTGGGCTTCCCGGTTTCTCTTAGATGTTCTAGGACAGCCACCCCTTAATGGTAATGATTGATAAAGAAGCGTTTTTGGCTAAAGAAAATTTCTATATTGTGGATAATATAACATAAAAAAAAAAATACGTAAATAGGAAGTTATTGTCCAGGACCCCTTTATAAAATCATAGGATGTGGACGTATTAACTATACATTCAATATCTCCATAGAAAGGTACTATAAATGTCTTATCTGACGCGTTTCGCCCATTTAGGCTTCCTGAGGGCAGAGAAAATATTCTGGTTCAGGGGTTTAAAAAAGGACAACGCCCGTGAGATTGTAGCACTTATAAGAGAAGGTCCTCAGAGGGACTTGTAAGGCCGTTGAAAATTTCCTATGAGGGGGGTGATGGAACTGCTGAAGATCTCGGCGTATGGGAGCAATTTGTGAGAATAGATCTTACTCCTAGAGAATAGACAACACTACAATCTCAAAATCCTTCTATGAACCCCTGAACCAGACTAAGATTTTCCTTGCACTACATCAGCCTTTGATTAATTAATTTGTATCAACTTATTTGCCACTACGTCTTCCAATTACCAGTGAGGAAGCCTGAATGGGCGAAATGCATTTGGTTACAAGACAAATTTATATGTCGAATGTATAGTTTGTATATACGACCACGTCCCATGATTTTAGAATGGGTCCTAGACAATAACTTCCTTTGTATTATTTTATGTTTTATTATCCACTATATAGAAGTAAAAAAAAAAACTCTTATCTCTTCTTTAATTATTTGTATCTACAAATCCAAAGCACAAAAACAAAATCTCAAACTCTGATTCTGATGGGATGTTCCCAGTATGCAGTGGTTGGTACCTACCAAGAGTGGTCCAAGGAAGGACAACCAGTAAACCTGTGCCTGGACCATGGGCACCCAGAACTCATTGATCCACCTGGAGAGTGGGGATATGATCCCATGGAAGAGCTATAGCTTCACACTTTCCTGTAACACCTGATATGAGGGGGTGCTGAGAAGTTCCTGGCTTTGCCCCCTTCCAGATGAAATAGAATAATGAGTGTGGGGGATATGACAGCCTAAAATCTTAGTATGTAACTGCAAATATCAGGTCTTTGCGATTCTTAAAACTTTTTTAGTGAGAAGCTGTGATGGCAGAAGCACAAGCAAGATTCACGTTGTTGGAGTTACGGGCCGTCATGAAGTTTTTGTTTCTCCAGGGAAAGCAGAAGACATTCACACTGAGATGTCACAGACACTGGGGGAGAAGTGTCCTTCCTACAGCACTGTCACAACCTGGTTATCTCGTTTCAAGAATGGGCATTTCACCGTTGAAGGTGAGCCCCGCAGTGCGCGCCCCCCAACCTCAACTGACCCGACAACCTGCGATGTCCATGAGCTGATTATTGAGGACCGGCGAATATCTGCAAAAACGATAGCCCAGATACTTGTCATCTCACGGGAGCGTGTTGGGTTTGTTATCACCACTATCCTAGACATGGCAAGCTTTCGGTGAAGTGCCGAAATGTTTGAACAGTGATCAGAAGAAGGAACGAGTTGAAGCATCCAAAGCCGTTTTGGCCCATTTTGAAGCTGCTCAGGACTTTTTGGCTAGGTTAGTGACTGAGGATGAAACCTGGCTTAACATCTATGATCCTGAAACCAAGGAACAGGCAAAGGAATGGTGCCACAGCGGGTCCCTGAAGCTGAAGAAGTTCTGAACCCAGAAATCAGCCAAAAAAGTCATGGCGTTGGTTTTCTGGGACAAAGACGGTATTCTGTTGGTGGACTACCTACCTCAGGGCTCTAGTATCACCGGACAGTATTATGCTAACCTCCTGGACAAGTTGAAGGAGGCAATTAGGATTAAACGCCGTGGAAAGTTGCCCAAAGGGATCATTTTTTTGCAGGACAATGCCCCTGCGCACACGTCCAACGTGGCTGCCGGGTTTCCAATTGGTCCACCATCCCCCCTACTCACCTGACCTGGGCCCTTCAGACTATTATCTGTTCCCAAATTAGAAGAAACACCTGAAGGGGCAACGTTTTGAGGACATTTCTGACATCAAAGATGCTGCTGAGAGCTGGCTTGCAAACCAAGTCTCGGCCTCAGTCTCGGGGGAATATGTGGAATAAATGTGTTATTTCATAACTCTGGTTCTCTTCTTTCTGGGCAAAGCCAGGAACTTCTCAGCACCCCCTCGTATCATTCATGATAGAGAAGTGTCAGGGCACAGATTGCATTCCAGTTTACTGCATTATCATAGACCAGCCAGAGCCGCCATGATGATGCTTGTTCACTGCCAAAGGCACTTACACTGGGACTGTGAGTGTTGGACCATGGAGTAAGGTAAGAGGGTGCCTAGTCTGAAGAATCAAGTTTTCTTTCAGATTTTTTGGAAGAGATTCAGCAGGGTGCTATATGGGAAGAAGGTGAGCCGGGGGAGGCAGCAGGTGGAAGCAATGTGACTTAAGGGAACTACTGCTGACGTCTTGGCACAAGATGCCACTAAACACCATGGGAAGTGCACACATGGGGGGTCTCTCCTGTGTTCTGTCCTCTCTGCACACATGGGGTCTCTGTCCTGTATCCTGCCCTCCTTGCACAGATAGGGGGGGGTCTCTCCTGTATCCTGCCCTCCTTACACACACACACACGGTCTCTCTTGTATCCTTCCCTCTCTGCACACATGGGGGGGGCTCCTGTATCCTGCCCCCCCCTGCACACATGGGGGGGTCTTCCCTGTATCCTGCCCTCTCTGCA
>NC_092858.1:2589368-2589653 GCF_032062135.1 Pyxicephalus adspersus | reverse complement strand
CCCTCCCTGCACACATGGGGGGGGTCTCTTCTATCCTGCCCTCTCTGCACACATGGGGATCTCTCCTGTATCCTGCCCTCTCTGCACACATGGGGATCTCTCCTGTATCCTGCCCTCTCTGCACACATGGGGGATCTCTCCTGCCCTCTCTGCACACATGGGGGATCTCTTGTATCCTACCCTCTCTGCACACATGGGGGGGGGGTCTCTTCTATCCTGCCCTCTCTGCACACATGGGGGATCTCTCCTGTATCCTGCCCTCTCTGCACACATGGGGGATCTCTC
>NC_092858.1:2588687-2589169 GCF_032062135.1 Pyxicephalus adspersus | reverse complement strand
TCTCCTGCCCTCCCTGCACACATGGGGGATTTCTCCTGCCCTCCCTGCACACATGGGGGATTTCTCCTGCCCTCTCTGCACAGATGGGGGATCTCTCCTGCCCATCCTGCACACATGGGGGATCTCTCTTGCATCTTGCCCTCCCTGCACACATGGGGAATCTATCCTGCCCTCTCTGCACACATGGGGAATCTATCCTGCCCTCTCTGCACACATGGGGGGTCTCTCCTGTATCCTGCCCTCTCTGCACACATGGGGGATCTTTCCTGCCCACCCTGCGCACTTGGGGGATCTCTCTTGTATCCTGCCCTCTCTGCACCCATGGGGGATCTCTCTTGCCCTCCCTGCACACATGGGGCATCTCTCTTGCCCTCCCTGCACACATGGGGCATCTCTCTTGCCCTCCCTGCACACATGGGGCATCTCTCTTGCCCTCCCTGCACACATGGGGGATCTCTCTTGCCCTCCCTGCACACATGGGG
>NC_092858.1:2586948-2587663 GCF_032062135.1 Pyxicephalus adspersus | reverse complement strand
CTGCACACATGGGGGATCTCTCTTGCCCTCCCTGCACACATGGGGGATCTCTCTTGCCCTCTCTGCACACATGGGGGATCTCTCCTGCCCTTCTGCACACATGGGGGATCTCTCTTGTATCCTGCCCTCCCTGCACACATGGGGCATCTCTCTTGCCCTCTCTGCACACATGGGGGATCTCTCCTGCCCTTCTGCACACTGTACAGAGCCCCCAATACACAGCACTGGCTGGGAAATCTGCTCTGTCCTCAATTGATCTCTGTGGGCGGGGCTGCAATCAGTCACGTGGTACTTCACGCTGATGTCACCGGGCGAATCGGAATGGGTGAGTCCCGGGCACTTCCGGTCGCAATGCATTACTGGGAGAGAGAAGAGGCTGCAGCACTGGGGTTCCCATAGCACCTCCATATACCGTCATGCCGTGTACATCCCCCCTGCATGTGGGGGGTTACCTCTGTATAACACCCTTCTATATCGTACCTACCTGTATATAACACCCTAACACCTCCCATATATCCCCCCACCTCCTGTATAACACCCTCCTATCTTTTCTTCATCATTTTAGATATAACAGAGCTCCCTTCCCCCATATAACTCCTCTGTATACCATAGAAAGCCAATATTATATAGAATTTTATATAACATATAACTGTGGCTCTATATAACTTACTTTTACCATACAGAGACCCCCCCTCCATAGTAACTGTACCTATGC
>NC_092858.1:2574575-2586412 GCF_032062135.1 Pyxicephalus adspersus | reverse complement strand
AAATAGGGATTGCAAATGACAGACTAATACAGACAGTGATACAGGAGGAGAGGACCCTGCCCCGAAGAGCTTACAATCTAGTAGATGAATAGGAATGATGTCTGCAGCGCCCCCCCTAAGTGACCGCACCCTGCACTGAACCTCTATGATGCAGGTAACCTATGGCCTCAGATCTTCCAGGGTCACATGACTGCGGTGCTGCACTCCCATTCTAATGGCGATGATGGGAGAATCTATTGGCACCCAGCCTGGCACCTGCAAGGAACCAATTCATGATGTCTCATATTGATTATATTTTATTTAAGTAAGCGGCAGAAGTCCCTGTGCTGAGGTGCATATCTCCACCATCACCTCCTGCACTGATCAGCTCTCAATACGGCCTCTGCCTACTTAGTATTAATATGGGAATAGTTGGTTTCAATATTTGACAAGGTAGAGGGGCCCCTGGTAACCCCTCTTTACCTCTCTGGGCGCTGTCACTGTTTATGTATTGCAGGCTCAGGTGACGTTTGATGATGTGGCGGTGTGCTTCTCCGAGGAGGAGTGGAAGGCACTACAGGACCAGCAGAGGGATCTGTACTGCCAGGTGATGACGGACAATTACAAGAACCTGACCGCCCTCGGTGAGCTATTACTGGCCAGGGGTAACATTAATATGTGATAAGTCACTGGCAGGCGTAGTTCAGTGTTCTCCCCGGCCCCTTTTAGCTGGGCATATTGCCCAGCACTTTTCAGTAACCACCTGGCTGTTTTTGGCTGGTTTTGTAGGGACACAATACAGGGGCTGCCACACACCAACAATTTCCTCCCACCCAGCTTAAAAAAATGCCTGGGTTGAACACTGTAGTTCATGCCTCATAAAAATATGGGGGTGGAAGTGACCGGTGCACTTTTCACCCTTGTAAAGCATCTTTCTGCAGCAGGGATTTGAGATCTATTGTTAGTGATGGGTATCATATAATGCGTCTCTCCACAGGACTCTCTGAAGTCCCCCCAGAGATTGTGCTGAAGATTGAGAGAGGAGAAGATCCTTGTGTGGACATCGGTGAGGAGGCTGCAGGTCAGTTCAAGGCTGGCATTATCACTACCAATCCTACCAATGGGATTAAAGATGATTAAACTTAACTCCATATTTGTGCCAAGGTGTGGAACCCCAAAAATCCCAATGTTCTGGGCTGAAAAACCTATATACCCCCATACCTATTGAACCTCACCCACACATATATATGATAATATATATTGTAGCCCACCTATCTCTTAAAATATGCATTATTGTATTCTTATTAAGGTTCCTTCTCTTGTGTTACTCATTACAGTTCTGCCACTTGCAGGTGACAAGGCTGGACGCAGTGAAAGGGGCCACACCAAATGGTCTCTTTGGAAGCGGGCCAATCAGCGGCAAGCAATGAGGGCAGTCAGTAGGAGGTCCCTGCGGTTGGTAAAGAGAGTCACCAGGATGGGGGAAGAGGTGGGATCTCCAAGAGCCACCAGGATGGGGGAAGACGTGGCATCTGCAAGAGTCACCAGGATGGGGGAAGAGGTGGGATCTCCAAGAGCCACCAGGATGGGGGAAGACGTGGCATCTGCAAGAGTCACCAGGATGGGGGAAGAGGTGGGATCTCCAAGAGCCACCAGGATGGGGGAAGAGGTGACATCTCTGGGGGTCACCAGGATGGGGGAAGAAGTGGCATCGACAAAGAAAACACCCCGAAAAGATGACATCTCTAAAAGCCGCCCCCCAAATGAGGTAATTCAGGAGAGAGCTTTGGATAATTGCAATGCTACAGAGAACAGAGGGATGGATGGAGCTGAGCCAAGTCCCATAAGTAAAATCCATTGTGATGCAGATGGTGTGGACCAGGAGAGGAGAGAGGTGCTGGCTAGCGCAGAGAATCTTCACACTTGTGCCCAGTGTGGGGAGAGCTGGAGTCACCTCACTGACTTCTTATCCCATCAAATGGGGAATTGTCAGGATCGTCCCCACCGCTGCAGCATCTGCTCCAAGACCTTCGTGAAGAAGCAACACCTGACGGCTCACCGGAAGACTCACACAGAAGATCGACCGTACACCTGTAACCAGTGTGGTCAAAGCTTCCGGCAGAACTCCACCCTGACCACTCATCTCTGGAGTCACGCTGGCCACAAACCTTTCCACTGTGCCTGCTGCCCCAAAAGCTTCAGCCGCAAGACTGACCTGGTGGCCCACGTGAGGCGTCACACCGGGGAGCGGCCTTATCAGTGTCCCTACTGCTGGGATCGTTTCATACGCAAGAAATCGCTTCAGCGACACCTGCAGAAACACTCGGGGGAGAATCTGAGGATGGGGTGGGAGCAGAGCTACCCTAGGTGGAGAGACACTACCGGCTGTGTAGAGAGGAACCCTAAAATTGAAGAGTGCCCAATAGAGACATCCCCTCCGCTTCCCGAACCCACAACTGAGGTGAGAAAACCATATTCAGCATTGCAACAGCCATTTGTATTTGTTGCTTAATCCAGTGGTGATTTAGAGATGAGCTGACAGCTAGACCTTTCATTGTGACAGCCCTGCGTATGGCGTACCTAGGCAATGCTTGCACTGCATGGTGGGTACAGGTCCGGGTAAATGATTGCTATCTACCTGGCACTTCTATTCACTCATCTACCAGCTCATATTTATATTGGGTGCTAAAGAACCCCATCCCAATGCACTTACTTGTGCCAACTCTTATTCCCCTCCCTGCACATAACTGCTGTCACTTCCTGTACCCCTCCCCTACATGCACTGCATGGCTTCTGTGATGTCCATTCTCTCTTATGGGTTTTTTTTATCACTGAAATGTTCATACAATGAGTTGGAATGGGCCCTAGATATGGAGCCCTCTCCTGAGCCACACTCTTTATTTTATCTTTGAATCCCATAACCCTCCGAGTCCTCCTACTCCCAATGGTCTCTTGTTCATTGTCATGCTGGACCTAGGCTCTGATGTGTTCTGTTAACTTTAGTCAGGCTGAGAATTTAATAAAAAATCCTTTTTTTTTTCCAGATTTTGCTTAGATGGGGCACTGAGCACAAAGCTGATGCCCAGAATGAAGATCACCCCCTGCTGGCAGGTCAGGAGTATACAGGCATTTCATCAGCAGATGTAGTGAAAGCAGAGATGGAGGAAAGAAAATCACAGCCTACATGCAATGATCAAGCCACACAGACTGAGGTTTGCGCTGTTCTGCTACATATATATCTCTTATATATCTACATATCTACGCTTCATCTAGGGTATTTAATTGTTTAATATCTGATGAGTCTTCTATTTCATCTATGGCTGTCCCCATCTGCAGTTTTCCTGGTAGGCCCCCAGTTTGGGTTTTTCTTCCCCCTTCTTTCCTTTTCCAGGCGCTGGGTTCTGTTCAGATCCTCTCTGCTGTAGGTGTCCCTTTTGTGTTTAGGAGTTTGCAGACAGCGATGACCTCGTGTGATTATGTTTGGGACTGGCGATTGGCTGCACAGGTCTGAGCACATGTTTCACATAGCCCTGAAGCAGCAAGAATTTCCTGCTCATCAAAATGGCTGCAGGGAACAGGTTGGTTCTATTAAGAGGACCTGTCATTCTGAATGAGCAAAGCAACCTAATCTCTTTAAAGCCCAAAAATGAAATGGCATTCCACCTCTCCTTTTCACTCATCTCTTACATATTTATTTGTTAATGCACCTTGCAGAGCAGGAATATACTTATCTAAGTCTGCCATTCCTGTCCATCACAAGCAACCATTCCAGGGAACTGATAATTTAGAGATGCAAATGTGCCCATGGCAATTGGTTTTGCTTTTATTTTCTGCATCCTGCAGAGATTGTGTGGGACAGCTATTAGGAAATGTCATATCACGCAGGCAGTCACATGGACACCGATGAAGAACCCTGACCTCTGTATACAGGAGGATATATTATTATTATTATTATTATTAATATTACCGATACAAGTACAAAATATCAAGGAAGAAATACCATGAGCTCTATTTTTAAAACAGGAAATCTGACATTACCTCAAACATTCACTTACTGCCATCAAAAAAAAAAACACATACCTGGAAGAAGGGGATGTTTGAGGGAATTACTGATTCCCTGTTTTATGAATAGAACTCATTGTCTCAATATTTGTCTTTTAGGACAGGCTGAGGGGTTTTATTTTTTCAAGGAAGCCCCCACAGCCTGCATGCGGCCACAGCATCACATGATCCGGGTCCACTGATTGGTTGTCAGTGGGGATTAAAGTGATCGGTGAGCAGATTTGAGTCATAATTAAAGATCGCCACTGATATTTAATAAAGAAGATTCATTCATGCAAGTTAGGATACAGACACATACATGTCAGTATTTGAGGATTGTTTATTACTGGAGGGATGGCCACCCTCCCCACTCCCTGAAAAGAGGAAACTTCCCTGCATAATGAAGGTATTTATAGGAATTTGTTTTTGGGAACTGGAATTCCCTGTACAATAAAAGTTTCCCCAAACTATTTACATTCCTTTTACCCATATAAATGTTTCCATATGAATTTAGCCCTATGGCTCCAATTCTTGGTGTGTTTCTTCTTTGTGGTTACAGAACAAAAGGCCGGGTTGGATCCAACAACAAGTATTGCGGGAATTGAGGAGGTGCCGTAAAAGTGCAGCCCGAGCTCAGCATGAGAGAGATTGCATGAGAGCCATGATGGACAACCTGATGCAGGAGATGAAGGAGCTGAAGGGAATGGTGGGCACTCTCTGCACTGCCAATTCTTCACCCAGCACTTCTGTTCCACTGCCCTCCGCTGTTCTGGTGCAGAATACCCGTTCTTTGTGGTGTCAGCCTTCTGCAGAACGGCAGTGTACAGAATCAGTCCAGGCCTCCCCGGAGAGCAGTTTACAATGTGAGTACAAAGTGCCTCTGGATGATGTTTCTGATCAGAGTCGCGACCACTCCTCCTGGATGTACAGGAATTCCCCTAATGGGGCAGATGATATGCTACCCACAACAACCATAAAACAGGAGGAAGAGGAGGAGCCAGAGCCAAGCCCCTCCCCTGAGTTTCCTTTTTATAGATTCCCTCAGTACACCTCCCTACAGACTGGAGAGCGTCTTCCTAACATTGCCATGCACCCGCTCAGCACAGAGAAGGAGTGGACGCTGTTAGCTCGCAGTGCCGGGAAGCCAGGCAGGTTTGCGGCTCTTGTCTTTCGTGCTCTCGTCCCCTTTGACATTTATAAGAGTTGGGTAAACCGCGTCAACCTCGATGGCTTGCGAGGCAGAAAAGGAATCCCGCTGAATGTGAAGCAGCGTGTGATGTCCATAGTGGAACGCCATTTCAATCTGCGCAAATGTGATCACAGCGAGGTGCGCAACAGACTGAATGAGCAACTGCGCACCAGACGTAAGCGTGACAAAGTTCCTCAAACACTTTACCAGCCTGTGGTGCCGTATTAAAACTCTCCCCAGGGATTACAAAATGCCAGCAACCCCCCTCCCCTCTTCGCTTGTACAATCCAAATGGAAATGTCAGAACTTTAGGCACTTTAAATATGGAAATTTTTCCATATTTAAGCAACATGGGAATACACCCGCTTGGCATCAACCAATCCTACATCTGGAGACCTGAGTGCTTCCCGGAGCCACCGCCTAGCAGAGGGGTCCTCCATTGTATCAAGGAAATCAGATAGAGGTTTATTTCAGGTTAACAGGTGGCGCTGCATGAGCTTGAAATTCTTCCACATAAACCATTTTCCTGATTTTGCAGGTAGGAGACAAAGTTCTGTACCAGTCACATTTCCTGGAGACCCAGGTGGGAATGGTGAGTTACTGGACAGAGCTGCCATACTTCTGATAGATTGGGAGACCGAGGCTATTGTATACATACAAATCACAGACTGCTAAAATCCCTAATCCATGCTGATGTATTGCTTTGTTGCATGCTGCATTTTAGATGCGTCAACCTGAATTTTGCATATCGGGTTGTGTCCAATAAAGAGGAATTACAATGTCTGTATCACCAGTCAGAGTTTCCCCATTTGTTCTGGTATGCACAAGCCCCGTGTGTTTCCCCAGGTGGGCCACTTGTTTGTAGATTGCAACCTGACACTATGGAATGCTCTATAGAAAGTTTATGAGGGCAGAATTATGGAAAGAATATACTGCAATCACCAAGAACATTAAATCCACCTACCTACTAAAACATTAAAACCACGTGCCAATTGTGTCAAAACAGCCCTGACCCCAGAGGCGTGGACTTCATTTGACCTATAATACTGTCCTGTGGTATTTGGCATCAAGACAACAGCAGCCTGCCTTCTTCCCATAATGCACCTTGCTCCCTCCAGCCTGCCTTTCCCCAATAATGCACCTTGCTGCCCCCACCGGCCTTCCTATCCCCCATAGTGCGCCTTGCTGTCTCCACCGGCCTCCTTTCTTCCCAGGATCTCATTTGTCAGATTAATAAGTTCACCCATTGTCCTTCCACTACTTCCCCTGGCCTCCTTTCTTCCTATGGTACATTCCCATGCCCACATTCACCCAGCCATTCATTTTATCATAGAATGTGATTCATCAAACCAGGCAGCCTTCTTCTATTGCTCCAAGGTGCAAATCTTAAGCTCATTGCAGCCACATTCAGCAGTGGACAAGGGGGTCAGCATGGCTGGTTTGCTGCCCCCATACACCACAAGCTGAGGTGCACTCTGTGGTCTGACCAGCATTACATTTTAGGAATTTGTCTCTTCCGTGAGATTGGATCTGCTATCTCCCCTCCCCCCCACACCTATCAATGAGCTTTGGGACCCATGACTCTAACAGTCCTTCCATGGTTAACGTTATACTAGGAACCCCCCACAAAACCTACTCTGACTCAAACAATCAGCCATAACAATTTTGTCCAAAGTTCCTCAGATCTGAACATTTGTGCATTTCTTCCGCTTCAATCTCATCACAGGTCTGACTGCCCATTGGCTGCCTTGTCAGGAAGATGGCGGCACCCTGTGCCCCCTCTGTGCTTGGGCAAAGAGAGTACAGAGAAGCTGCAGAGGATTCGAAGACCTCGTCTTTGATTCAAGAAAATCTTGGCACTGCATAGCATCAATTCCCCCCCCCCCCCCCGTTGAGCTTGAGCCCCACACAACCAATTTCCATTCGATCCTACAGGAAGGCCGTACTTTGTATATTATTATTATCATTATTAATAAACAGTATTTCTATAGCGCTTACATATTAGGCAGTGTTGTACATTAAGTAGGGGTTGCAAATGACAGATACAGACAGTGACACAGGAGGAGGAGAGGACCCTGCCCCGAAGAGCTTACAATCCAAGAGGTGGGGAAGTATCACACAATAAGAGGGGACCTATGGAATGGTGGGGGAGGGTTTAGGAGACAGAGGAAGACGGGTAGGTGAGGTTGAAGCATTGGGTTTTGAGGGCTCTTTTAAATCAAACTGAATAGGACGAGGAAGACCATTCCAGAGGGTCGGGGCAGCTCTAGAAATGTCTTAAAGCCGTGCGTGGGAGGAGGTTATGAGTGAGGAAGCTTCCAGAACTTAGCACTGAGAGGAGATTGTAGCACTTCCAGCATGACAGAGAAGATGATGGTGAAGATGGTGAGATGAGTCTACATGGCACCAAGGAGATTATGTAGATCTGATAGGTAGAAGACTCGGAGAGGGTAGGGAGGTGTACCCCAATCAGTGTAACTGCACCAAAAATAATGTTTGCAATTTACAGACCAGCATTAACCATAAGAAATGTATACATACAACCCATAAGATCCCAGCGACAGGGCAGAATATTGTACACGTGTGTGTGTCACAATACCTGTCGGTTCCCACAGTGGCCCCCGCTAAACCGTGCTGCTGCATCCCGTTCCTGTGTACCCTGCCGAGCTACCAAACGTAGCACTCACTCTTTGTCTCTGGCTGACAGAACATGCATCACTTCCTGTTCTGCTCACATTGACACAGCCCAGGGTAGGGGAGCTCCCTAAAGGGGTAGAGGCTATTTAGTCTCAGCAGCAATGGAGGCTGGTGCTGTGACTTTGCACCAGCTACCTTGATACTCTGCTTGTGATTCCTTTGTGGTTTCTGACCTGACCGGCGCCTGGAACCTGACTTTGCCTGTTTCCCCCTGCCCTGACCTGTGCCTGGAACCGGACTGCATCCGCCTGCCACCTGTCTCTACACCAAGGTCACTCCAGCCTTCCTCCTCAGGTAGGGTGACCCCCAGCAGCAAAGAGCCCAGTAGCCTCCTGCCTACTGGCCCATCACCCTTGCGGGGTGCCCTGGTGAGGACCTGGTGTCACTTGGACTCCATGCCTTGGGTGATCCCGTGCTACCTGCCTGAGGAGATCCCGACGGAAAGTCACAGCCAAAATGTCAGCTTCTGGAGACAGCTCGCTTCTTGAGGAACTGTGCAAGCAGATCGCTGAGTTCAAAATTTCTGTGCCGGAAGTTCAGAGAGGGTACTTCCACTTGGAAAGCCGTTTGCAAATCTTGCCTGCTTTACCAGCTCAATCTCTAGCTTAGTCAGCTCTTCCTTCAGCCAACCACATCTCCTAGCCACATCTGAGCCCAAGATATAGACCGCAGCCAATTCCAGGCCTTCCGCAATTCCTGCCTGTTATATTTTTCCCTGCAGCCTAGAACTTTTGCAGAGGAACACACCATGGTGGGCACTGTAGTCTCCCTCCTCCAGAGGGAACCACAAGCCTGGGCCTTCGATTGAAGGAACACAGTGATGAAGCCTTAGTTAATGTAAATGCACTGTTTGAGAAGTAGGCAGAACTTTATGATGATCCCCGGCGTACTGCCACAGCTGAAGCAGCCCTCAATCAAGCAGCCTGCAATCTTCAACAAGGCCGACGCCCGGTTGGGGACTACATTTCAGACTTTCGCAGATGGAGCTTTGATACTCTGTGGAATGACGCCGCTCTCAAACATCAATTTCGGATTGGGTTGTCTGAATGTCTGAAAGATGGGTTAGCCAGAGTGGGTGTTCCAGATTCCCTAAAAGACTCAATCAGGCTAGTAACCCAGATTGACGGAAGATTACGAGAGCTCAGGATGGGGAAGTCAAAAACCTTTCGCTCACCTTGGTCTTCCAATTACCCACCTCCACCACAATCGGTCCCTTAACCCACTCCACTTCCTGTCTCTAGATTGCCCAGAACCTATGCAGTTGGGTCTAGCCAGGCCCTCACTGTCCGCCAGAGGCGTTTTCAGGCCAATCTCTGCCTGTATTGTGGCTCTCCTGGTCATCTGCTGCGTAACTTCCCCATTGGACCTGGGCGCAGGGGTGAGTCGACTCCCTCACCCCCAGCCACGCTAACTCATCTGTCCTCCGCTCATAATTTGCTTTCTTTGTTCCTCCAGAGCCCTGACAGAACCACTGAAGTACAAGCCATTGTTGATTCTGGGGCTTGCACCTGTTTCTTGGATGTCACTCTGGCCAAGCAACTCTTTGTACTCCTTCGCAACAAGGAACAACCCCTCTATCTGCGACTTGCACATGGCTCTACCATCAAGACTGGCCTAGTTACATTGGAGACAGTTCCCCTTCCCATAACTTTACAACTGGGGCATCAGGAGCTTTTAGGTTTCGATGCGATACCCTCTCCACTACTTCCCGCTATCCTGGGTATACCATGGTTGCAGGCCCATAATCCCTGTATTAACTCGTTTGCATACAAGAATGCAGTTCATTCAGCCTCCTCTCAGTCACCATTTTTTGCAAACTTGGATTTCATCCTACCCCGATCCCAAATGGCCCTGTTAAGTCAAGATCGTGTCACGTTAATCTCAAACAATTTGAGGAGAATAAAGTCCTGTCTGGCTCAAGCACAGGCAAGAACAAAGAGGGAAGCTGACAAGAAGAGGCGGTCTTGTCCTGAATTTAATCCTGGGGACCTTGTCTGGCTATCCACTGCCAACCTGAGACTTTGCTACTCCTCTAGGAAGTTGGGCTAAGTTTAATGGTCCTTTCCCTGTCTCGAAGGTCATCAACCCCCTGGCTTTTTGAATGACGCTGCCCGACTCCTTGGAGATCAATCTAGTATTTCATGTGTCTTGCTTGAAACCAGCTGTACTGAGTTCTTCGGTTGGCAGATCGTCTCAACCACCTTCTCCAGTATTGGTTGAAGGCAATGAAGAATTTGAAGTTGAGGCCATCCTGGATTCTAGGAGATCAGGGAGCCGTCTTCAGTACCTAGGTAAATGGAAAGGTTTCAGTCCAGGGGAATATTCCTGGGAGCCTTCTGGTGATGTTCATGCCACCAGGTTGGTAAGGGCTTTTCATCGGGCACACCTGGATAAACCCGAAGGTTGCCTTAAGGGGGGGGGGGCACTGTCACAATACCTGTCAGTTCCCACAGCGGCCCCTGCTAAACCGTCCTGCTACATCCCGTGCCTGTGTACCCTAGCTACCAAATGCAGCACTCACTCTTTGTCTCTGGCTGACAGAACATGCATCACTTCCTGTTCTGCTCACACTGACACAGCACAGGGAGGAGGAGCTCCTTAAAGGGGTAGAGGCTATTTAGACTCAGCAGTAATGGAGGCTGGTGCTTTGACTTTGCAACAGTTACCCTGATACTCTGCTGGTAATTCCTTTGTGATTTCTGAACTGACCTGCACCTGGAACCTGACTTTGCCTGTCTGCCGCCTGCCCTGACCTGTGCCTGGAACCGGACTGCATCTGCCTGCCACCTCTCTCTACACGGAGGCCCCTTCAGCCTTCCTGCTCAGGTAGGGTGACCCCAAGGGCCTGGTGACCCCCAGCAGCAAAGAGCCCAGTGGCCTGATCCCGTGCTACCTGCCTGAGGAGATCCTGACAGTGCGGTTATTCAGGACTTCTGACCAACCAGCTACCGATCAGAAGATAATCGATCACATTACTCACTTTCGCTATCAAATTACAAAAACATACAGTTTAACATGCGGTTAATTGGCTTCCCCCCAAATTGACCTTAGATGGTTCTGATGACTATGGTAGGGACATTAGATTGTGAGCTCCTTTGAGAGACAGCTAGTGACATGACTATGGACTATGTACAGCGGTGCGTAATATGTCAAGGCTATATAAATACTGTGTAATATTAATAATAATTGGCAGTGGATCTGCCCATGTGTTTTAGGTATTAATAACTCAACCCAGTCTTTGGTTTGACATGATTATGGACTTACTGTACAGAGCTGCGTAATATGTTGGTGATATATAAATACAAGTTCATAATATTAATGAGTAATCATTTTGTGTTTGTACACATCTAGGGCGCTGTTTATAAATTATTCATCCATCAATTTAACAGTTTAATTCCAAATTACATTTAATGTTCTTTTATTCTCATCAATGATCATTAGGTGGTCTGTGTCCATGAGGGGGAGATTCTCCCTCCTTATTAGTCCCTGTGATCACAAAGACAAATTAATATAGCCGGACTGCTCAATCCTTTGGGACTATTGGGATCTAAAGTTGTGCTATGGATGGCTCTGACCTATAATTAATCCACAGAGGCCGGAGGAGTCTGCTGACTGCTTTATAAATCTGACATTTCCTGGCGCTGCTGTCACCTGAATGCCAGAGGGGAGAGGCGGTGAGTGTTCTATACAGACAGGAAATTAGATATAATTCATATTGACATGTCACATGCGTTAATTTTACACTGAGCCAATCACATCTCTCTGTACGGAGGAGCTGACACTCCAATGTCCCCCCACAGTCACACACTATTATTATACATTTATATAGCTCTGACATATACTGCAGTGCTGTACAGAGATCACTGAGCCAGTCCCATCAGTCTCTGTACAGACGAGCTGACACTCTAATGTCCCCCCACAGTCACACACT
>NC_092858.1:2561756-2574215 GCF_032062135.1 Pyxicephalus adspersus | reverse complement strand
ACAGTCACACACTATTATTATACATTTATATAGCTCTGACATATACCGCAGTGCTGTACAGAGACCTCTGAGCCAGTCCCATTAGTCTCTGTACAGAGGAGCTGACACTCTAATGTCCCCCCACAGTCACACACTATTATTATACATTTACAGTATATAGGTCTGACATATACCATAGTGCTGTACAGAGAACACTGGACCAGTCCCATCAGTCTCTGTACAGAGGAGCTGACACTCTAATGTCCCCCCACAGTCACACACTATTATTATACATTTATATAGCTCTTAGCAGTATATAGTCTGGACAGTAGAAGATTTTTCACTCCGATAACTCCCCATTATCCTGAAATAAATCTCCCCTCCTCCTGGGTCTGACACCTCTGGGTATTGCAGGAATCCTTCCCCCAGTTTGTACCTGCCCATCCATCACCTACCTGGCACGGTCCATTCCTCTCATACCAAAGTCCTACACTCAGCCTTCACTAGAGATCCCGGATACCCCCCCTTCCCCCACACCTCCCCCCTAACCCAACTTCTTAGAGCTCCCGGCTGTACATGCTTCCAAATCTCTTAATGTTCCTCCTCCATCGTTGCTCTTTCTTGTCTGATATTATCAAATCACAAGATGAAAATTAAGGGAAATGCAGCCGTTATCTATGTACAAGCCAGCTGCATTATAGGACTTTTATCTTCTTTTTAAAGTATTTTATGTATCAAGTGTCATCCATTTCTAATCCTTTCATCCAACAATGTGATTGCATTTCTCATTTTAAAGGGTTTTAAGTTAATTGAGTAGTATAAAGTCAGCACTTAAGAGTTTTTGCTTTTTAGTTGTTTGTGATGATAGTGGTTTACATAAATTCTTAAGCTACGTACACACTTCCAATTATTATCGTCGGAAAACGAACGACGAACGTTCATGCACGATATACACGAACGATCGTATAGCACCGATCCTGCACATAGAGGTAACGACACGATCGTTCATAGATATTGTACACACAATAGATACGATCGTTTAAGCGATAGAGGAACTATGTGCACGACAGGAAAGTGAACGGACGTTCGTTCATCACGCATGCTCTGAACATGGACGGTCAACGAACGACCGTACACACGAACGATGTTCAACGATCGTCGTCCAATCCGATCCGCCGGTCCGGTCGTTCGTTTCCAGCGACTTTCCTCGTTCGTCGGCGTCGTTGGTTACTTTTTTACGAACGATTTTTTGCCCAATCGATCGTTCGTCGTTCGATTGGAACGATAAAAATTGGAAGTGTGTACGCACCTTTAGTATTAAACGTGTCTTCTTATCACAGAAGGTTGGGTGGTTTGGCAGACTTGATAGATCGTTCCTCTTTCAGTGCCAATAACCTCCCCCGAAAGAATGCAGCTTCACCTCTTAGTGGTCTCCTGCGTCAATCTTTTGAAGGGTCAGTCTTTGGAAGTATCCTTACCCAGCAATGAATTTGCCATCTACATCAAGTAAATTGTAACACTGAGTGCCCCCAGTGAAGGGTCATGGTAATCCTCCATCATACAAAGACATTGCAGACAATTGTGCTTTTCCAGCCTTGTGGTCACAGTTTGGTGAAGACCCTTTTCTGTTACCTCGTGACTGTGCCCCGGGGTACAAAGCCAGCTCCATAAAGACATGGGGTCACCAGTTTGGTGTGGAGGAACTCAAGTGTCCTCCACAGTCTTGACCTCAACCCTACTTGAACACCTTTGTGCTGGTATGGAATGGTGAGCCAGATCTTCTCATCCATCATCAGTACTTGACCCAACAAATGGGCAAACACTCAGCAAAACCATACCAGAAATCATTCCCTGAAAAGGGACAGCAGGTAAAGCCACAAAGGGGGCAAACCTAATATTGGCCAACAGGGAGGGCACTCTATATGGTTGGGGAAGGGGATGTCCAACAGAGTCATATAGAAGGGATGGTCAGGTGCCCACAAACCTCCAGCCATGTTATATATCCATCACCATATACAGTTCTCAGTTCACCCAGCCCTTATATTACTCACATGTAAAGGATAAATGTAGGGATGCAGCATTGCAATAATGTGAGACTTTTCTATTTGCTTGCAGTTCAGCTTTAAACAAACTGTTGTCATTGTTCATCTTCTGAATAAATTCTGTTCATCTTTTTTCATATATGATCTCCTGCATGCCACTTTCTGCAAATTCCCATCTCCCAAAGTAAATCCATGGGCTGGCAGAATTTTGCCCCTCATCATTAACGTAATGTATACGTGGCTGTGTCCCCTTGGTCTGCACACCACAACGTTCTCCTTCTTTTGGTTCTCCTATTGGTGTTACCCCAACTCCTCTTCCCCTCACCCTCCTATAGTAGCTAAGGATAGAGCAAAGAGGAAATTTTATAAAGTGATTTGTATTACATCTTCGCCTGCTGATGTCACATCCAAGATGGCAGCACCTGGCATCAGTCTCAGGGTTTTTGGATGTCCAGCTTCACGGGTAAATATAGTAATTGGGAAGAATTTTGCTCTCAAAAGGGTTTTTTTGAGAATATTTAAACCAACCTGATCTCTTTTCTATGTATATTTATGTATTTATTGGAAGCATTATTTAATCCTTCCAACCCTTTTACTGAATGCAAAGTTAGCATTGTGTGATTTTTGTAATCATTTTGTTTCTCAATATAAGTATTTGTATTCATCAGTGATTGATGACTTTATTTCTGACAGTAACTGGCCATGCTCCCTGTCCCCAACACTAGTTTCCACATGCCGTCTACTTTCCTCCTCATTGGAATTCCGGGTTTAGAAAATGGCGCCATGTGGATATCAGTCATCTTCTGTGCCCTTTATATCCTGGCCATCCTGGGCAACGGCACCCTATTGTACATCATCAAAACCGAGAAGAGCCTCCATACCCCTATGTACTTCTTCCTCTCCATGTTGGCTCTCAATGACTTGGCCTTCTGCAGCTCCACTGTGCCAAAGACTCTGGGGATCTTGTGGATGAATGACGGTCTTATCGATGCCACCAGCTGCCTGACACAAATGTTTTTCGTCCATTGTCTCTCAGTCACTGAGTCGGGGATCCTGGCTGCTATGGCATATGATCGCTTTGTGGCCATTTGTTTCCCACTAAGATATAGTTCAATCCTTACCTACAGCCTCCTTAAAAGGATTTCTGTTGCCATTCTGCTCAGAGCCATTGTGGTCATCTTCCCCATTCCCGTTCTGGTAGGGCAGCTGGAATACTGCGGTGACAACATTGTGCTACATTTATACTGCGATCACATGGCCGTGGTCAATGTAGCATGCGGAGACAAGCATGTTGATAGTGTTTATGGATTGGTGGTGTCTCTTTCTGTCACCGGCTTTGACTTGCTTTTCGTTGGATTGTCCTACACTTTGATCTTACAAGCCATCTTCAAGATGCCCACCAAGGAGGCTCGGCAGAAAGCGGTAGGGACCTGTGGATCGCACATCAGTATTCTTGTTGTAGCCTATTTCAGTGCAATTTTCTCATTCGTCACTTACAGGTTTGGACAAAAGACCATTCCTCATAATGTCCACATCCTCGCTGCCAATATGTATATCTTATTTCTGCCCTTCTGGAACCCGCTCATCTATGGTGTGAAGACCAAGCAAATACGACAACGGGTTCAAAGGATGTTCTGTTATCATCAAAATACATTTTATTGGATCAGGCATTAGGACAAGTTGTATTGATGTCCATGCAACACAGCAAGGATTAGGAACATTTAGTTCAGCATTGATGGAACTTAAATACTCAATAATAAAACAAAACCACCACCTGATCATCATCATCCATATATATGGACAAAATCAAACATAACATACATGATATTTGTCAATGGCATGAAGGTGAAGCTGAACTTAAAAATTAAGATTTTCTATTTTACAGGGAATATTGCGAAATGCTGATTGTTCCTCTAAATGATTTACCTTTGTTTTGAATCAGTGCTCTGCCTGTGTCACGAGCTTCATATCTGTACATCTTCAGAGTGAGATCCAAGGCACTGCTTCCTCCTACTGTGATTTTCACAAGATCAGGAGTGAGATTTGATGTTATTCCTGTGCTGCTGTCTGTTCCCCTTGCTGGAGAGGAAGCTGCACCCAAGGGCCTGCAGTGCAAGGATCTCCCTGCTTCTTTAATTCTGTGCATAGGACTTTCCACACCTCTTTCAATGTGGTGTCATTCAAAGTGCATCTAAGGAATTCTGAAGACTCTCTTATTTGACCTACCTCATAGGGAACAGAATACCCATTTTTGTCTTTCTAGCTTTTTTTGGTTTGAGAGCGAGAGACCCTCTAAAAGTTCATTGAGTTAGAATTTTAATAATATTTGGAAAAGTACACAATGGACCCCTTCAATCTGTCCTCTCCTTGTACCCACTCCCTCCCCATTCCATAGCACTGTATTTATAACACAGGTAATCTGCCATTCCCTCAAACAATCCCTCATGAGAAACAATTACTGCCATCGAAACACATGGTGGTGGGGGGGCTAAATGAAGAAATAAAAAGGAAGTGGAGAATTTATCAACTGTATACCAAATAAAATGGACTCATACTGTGTATCCATTGCATAAATTTTCTGTGTGCTATTTACATATATTATGAGGAAAGGTGGTGGTAATAATCAGGGGTCTCCAAACTTTTTCAACAAAATGTCAGTTCAGCTTCATAACACTGTCTGTAAAATTGCCCTTATGTGAGTGGTGGTATAAAATGCCTGATGAACAGTGGGAGTAATAAATTCCCTGTGTTGGTTATCCGTAGAATTAACAATGCCCCAGCATCAGGGGAAATATAAAATGCCCCTGAGGTGGTCAGCAGGTGTAACATAACAAAACAAAACATACAAATGTATACACAGTCTGCACACATAGGTACATCACTGCATTACAAACCTTCACACATGCTAACATTATATATACAATTACAATTCACCTTCTTCTATTCCAGAATACTTACAAAGTAGTGACGTTGTCCCAGTCCTACAGTCCCTGGTGTACACAGAGAGGGCGGTGAGTGGAGCCTGATGATAAAAGGACAGTTGGTAGAACCTGGAGCTAATAGGAAAATGGGTGGACACTGGGGTAGAAATTAAGGTGGTGTTACAGTTTCTTGCTCTTTTTCCCTAGCTGAAGCTTCTGATTTTATGAAAGAACTGCAACTTTTCCAGTGTTGGGGAGCTCCTAGGGGATCTTAGGAATGTGGGGCACTGGGTAATTGCCAAGTTTGTTACCCCAAGATGCCCAGGTACATGCCAAATGATCTGGAGTATCAGAATATTATTATTGCCCATTGATTAAAAAAACATTTGATCATACTACCACTCATCACAATCTATGCACAGGCCAACACTTTGAAAACACATGGATTTGGAAGATTCTGATATTATTCCCTGGTGGAGAATCTTTCAGATTCATGTGTTTTCCATGGAGCTAAATGATTCTCTTCCAGGGAATGTTACAGTGAATGTCATAGAGCCCTACATGTGCTTACTACAAAACTCAATTGAAAAGATACAAAACAAGAGGCCTCAAAAACCTGGCAGATACTTGAACAATACTTGGTAGAAATTTTAGTCACTCAAATTTGGAAACCCAGGATCTATCTATGTCCTTTTGGATGAATTGATTGAGTGGACTCATTGATGAAACAGGTAAATCGCTGTATAGCTCCTAGTTCACAGTAAAGGGACTGTAAACTAAGCTGCATGCACACACCTTGATGGGCCATAACACCGGAAATTGTTGGCTTTGAATTGATGTAGCAACCTCAGCCGCCATAGGGAGCTAGGATATCCTTCATGACTAATGTTGAGCGAACCCAAACTGTAAAGTTCGGGTCCGTACCGACCGTTACAATTTTGGGTACCCAGACCCTAACCCGAACTTTGCCGGAAAAGTTTGGGTTCGAGTTCGATGTTCGGGCATTTAATAAAGCTTGTTGAAAGGCTGCAGGGCAGCCAATCAACAAGCTTTTTAGCTGTGGGCACTTAGAAACCATTACAGCCATGCCTAGTAATGGCAAGACTGTGATTGGCCGGTGCATCATGTGACCCAGCCTCTTTAAAAGCTGGTTCACGTGTAGCACCGCCCATCAGCTCTGAGTAGCGCAGGGACAGGAAGCAGGCAGCTGAAGTGAGGGACAGTGTTAGGAATCTCATCTGGCTATTTGTTCTGTTGGTGACTTATAGTGAATTTTTTGTGGGTGCTATACACCAGCCTTTCACCCCTGACAAAGAATTATAATTAAATAATTTGGCTGTTAATTCTGTGGGTGACCTACATCCCTTGCCTGGCGCATGTGCTGAATTTGGTTGTGCAGAGGTTCCTGAAAAATTACCCCGATATGTCAGAGCTGCTGCAGAAAGTGCGGGCCATCTGTGCGCGCTTTCGGTGTTCTCACCCTGCTGCTGCTCGCCTGTCTGCGCTGCAGCGTAACTTCGGCCTTTTCCACTCCCCTCCTCATATCCGACGTACCCACAAGGTAGAACTCCACCTTGTACATGCTGGAGAGACTGTGCGAGCAGCAGCAGGCGATAGTGGAGTTTCAGCTGCAGCACGCACGGGTGAGTTGCTCTGCGAAACAGCACCACTTCACCACCGAGTGGGCGTCCATGCGGGACATGTGTGCCGTGTTGCTCTGTTTCGAGTACTCCACCAACATGACCAGTGCCGATGACGCCGTCCTCAGCGTTACTATCCCACTTCTATGTCTCCTTAAAAAAACACTTCGATGATAGAAGAGAATGTGGCACAGGAGGAAGAGGAGGAGGAAGAGGGATCATTTCCACGGTTATCAGGCCAGTCATTCACAAGTGGCTCAGAGGGTGGGTTCCTGCACCAACAGAGGCCAGGTACACAACTATCCAGCCAGGGCACAGTTCTGGAGGATGATGAGGAGGAGGAACCGTGTTCACAGCAGGGTGGCACCCAAAGCAGCTCATGGGCATCACTGGAGCGTGGCTGGGGGGATACAGTGGACACAGACAATACACCTTTCACAGAGGACAGCTTGTTGTTGCCTCTGGGCAGCCTGGCATACATGAGCGACTACATGCTGCAGTGCCTGCGCAACTACTGCCGAGTTGCCCACATTGTAACCAGTGCTGATTACTGGGTGGCCACCGTGCTGGACCCCCACTACAAGGACAACATGCCATCCTTAATTTCGTCACTAGAACGTGATCGGAAGATGCGCGAGTACAAGTGCACGCCGGCACGCTGCTGATGGCATTCCCACCTGACAGCGAGGGCTCAGTGGAAGCACAAGGCGAAGGCAGAGGAGGAGGAAGAAGTCACCAACGCAACTGGGGCACTGCCAGCACCTCAGAAGGGAGGGTTAGCATGGCTGAAATGTGGAAAAGCTTTGTCAGCACACCACAACAACCAGCACCACCAGCTGATACGGAACGTCTTAGCAGGTGGCAGCATTTCAGCAACATGGTGGAACAGTACGTGTGCACACGCCTACACGTACTGACTGATGGGTCTGCCCCATTCAACTTCTGGATCTCCAAATTGAGCACATGGCCTGAGCTTGCCCTTTACGCCTTGGAGGTGCTGGCCTGCCCTGGGGCCAGTGTTTTGTCTGTGTGTTTAGCACAGCAGGGGGGCTAATCACAGACAAGTGCAACCGGCTGTCTACAGCCAATGTGGACAAGCTCACATTCATTAAAATGAACCAGGCATCAATCCCACAGGACTTGTCCATACCTTGTGCTGAATAGACAAGTATACTGGCAGCACCCAGCCATTCTTATACTCCAGTGCATTTTCTCTTTGCATTTTCTTTTCTATTTCCCAATGTTTTGGGGCCTTCCCAAATTTATAAATAAATAAATAAAACATTGGAAAAAGGAAAAAAGGGAAAAAAATAAAAAAACAACAAAAACAGTGTTGGCTACCTCCTCCTCCTCCACCACCGCTTCTACCTACACCACCACGTCCACGGTCTCCTCAAGCTCCTACTCCACTTTGACCTCCTCCTAGTTCAAGATTACTATTTTTAATTTTTTTCTATTCTATGTTATTTTCCTGTAAAATGAAAATGTAATTTCCCTATCCACGTTTGTTTGCAGGGCAATTGTCCTGCTCTTACCGCCATTTTCCTTCCTTTTGCAGCCCTCTAGCCCTCCCATGACTATTTTACAGGCATTTCAGTGCCTCAAACTTCCCCACAGACTTTAATGGGGTTTGTGTTCAGGGTCAAGTTCGGGTCCCGAACCTAAAAGAGTCAAAGTTCGGCCGAACCTGAACTTCCAGGTGTTCACTCATCCCTATTCATGACTAGTTATCTGAAGCAAGACCAAAAAAATACAAATAAATAAAAAAAAAATGTTTTCAAAAGTTATTTTGTTATTAAAGGTTGGGTTTATTGCTCTCTGTGTCCCAGCCCCACAAGGCTGTTTCTTGGCATGGTGAGCATTTCGATAGGGTGCTCTGGATGTTGAAGGTGTTGCACCATGTGCCTGCAGACTGCTCTGGCAGAGTATGTGCCATTGTGGAAGCATTGCTCTCTGCAGTCTCCCCCTGGCCCATTCCTATGGCGCTTCCCCGGTGCAGCAACTGTTTGGCGAAGGAGCTCTACAATACTAACTGAATAGGTCCCCTCCATCCACCATCCTAGCACACTGCTTCCATCCTGACTGCCATAACTTACTATGGCAGTCAGGATGGCACTATGGACTATGGCACTTAGTATCACCTTCAGTCCCACTAGGTTCCCCTTCTATCTTACTTTGACTATCAGTCCCACCAGAAACTCTTTCTATCCTATTATGACCTCCGGTCCCACCAGGTCCCCCTTTCTATCTTAGTATGTCTGCCAGCCCCCCCCAAGACCCCCCTTCTATCTTAGTTTGACTGCCAGTCCCACTAGGTCCCCCTTTTATCTTACTATGACAGTGCCACCAGAACCCCTTTGTATCCTAGTATGACCTCCAGTCCCACCAGGTCCCCCTTCTATCTTAGAATGACTACCAGTCCCACCAGAACCCCTCCCCCTTGTATCCTAGTATGACCTCCAGTCCCACCAGGTCCCCCTTCTATCTTAGAATGACTACCAGTCCCACCAGAACCCCTTTCTATCCAAGTATGACCTCGGGTCACACCAGGACCCCCCTTCTATCTTAATTTGACTGCCAGTCCAACCAGGTACCCCTTCTATCTTAGTATTACCGCCAGTTCCACCAAGACCCCCCTTTTATCTTAGTATGACCTCCAGCCCCACCAGAACCCCCTTCTTAGTTTGACTGCCAGTCCCACCAGGTCCCAACTTCTACCTTAGTATGACCGCCAGTCCCACCAGGTCCCCCCTTCTATCTTAGTTTGACCGCCAGTCCCACCAGGTCCCAAATTCTACCTTAGTATAACCACCAGTCCCACCAAGTCCCTCGTTCTATCTGAGTATGATCACCAGTCCCACCAGGTCCCCCTTCTATCTTACTATGACCACCAGTCCTACCAGGTCCCCCTTCTATCTTAGTATTACCGCCAGTTCCACCAAGACCCCCCCTTTTATCTTAGTATGACCTCCAGCCCCACGAGAACCCCCTTCTTAGTTTGACTGCCAGTCCCAGCAGGTCCCAACTTCTACCTTAGTATAACCACCAGCCCCACCAAGTCCCCCTTTCTATCTAAGTATGACCACCAGTCCCACCAGGTCCCCCTTCTATCTTAGTATGACCTCCAGTCCCACCAGGTCCTCCTTTTATCTTAGTATGACGGCCAGTCCCACCCAGACCCCCCTTCTATCTGAGTATGACCACCCATTATGGCAGATCCCATACTTCTGTCTTACTATGACTGCCAATCCCACCAGAACCTTCCTTCTGTCTTAGTATAATCACCAGTCCTGACATAACCTCCCTTTTGTCTTAGTAAGACTGCCAGTCCCACCAGAACCTCTCTTCGGTTTGAGTATGACTTCCAATCCCAGGACAACCTGCCTTCTATCTTAGTATGATCAGTCCCACCAGGCCCCATCCTTCTATCTTAGTATGACTGCTATTTACACCAGAACCTCTCTTCTTTCTTAGTATGACTTCCTGTCCCAAGAGAACCTCCCCTTTGTCTTAGTATGACTGCCAGTCCCAACAAAACCTCCCTTCTGTCCTAGTATGTCTTCCAGTCCCACCAGAACCTCTCCTCTATCTTTGTATGGCTACCAGTACCACCAGGACCCATTCATCTATCTTAATATCCCTGATAGAATTTTTAAAGTAAGTTTTTAGGGCTGTTCTTTGTCTCTATCATTTCAACTGACCAGGTCAACAGGAGTTTCCCAAACCATTCAGCAGTTTTGGAGCCTGGTTGGGGTTTTGTTTAATGGGTCTGTTGGCTCAGAAATCATTTTGGAGATTGAACACTTTTAAAAAACTTAGTCAAACTACAACCAGCTGAAGGTCAGAAGTTTGCTCACCTCTAGGTCTTCAGGATGGCAATTGCATTTCACCAAACCCAACAATAACCAAGGCTCCGTGGCCAAGAAACTCCCTACCATGAAAGAACCAATTGGCTGCGTTAATTTCCTCTTGTTCCCATGTTACCAGGCCATGTCTATGGATGGGGGGCGCTGTAAGGAGGGGGCTCTTTTCATAATCACAAGCCACTCCATTTTCATTCTCCATCTACTTCTCTACCTCCTGGTATGTTTCCCACCCAGGACAGCACTTGTTGACCACTGCACTTCTCCTGGAAACATGGCCGGCTCTGCTGGTATAATATAACTTGAAGTTATATTCTATATTTACTTAAGTTCTATTCCAGAGCCATATGGGGGAACTGGTCCAAACATTTCTGGTTCTGAATGTCCCAAATTCAAACACCTTTGACTTGAATAGATAAATTATTTCCCCTCGTAGAACTGAACAAACTGTGCAATTACAAGAAAACGCACATTATAGTGAATATCATGCAAATACAATAACACCGATCCCCCCCAGTCCCCCCATCAGGAGGAATTAGCAGGTCATGATCCCCTAAAATAATCTATCTCCAGTTAATTTACATATTCACTTAATTTGCTTTTTGCACCAACTTAATGGCCGACATTCGGTCCAAATATGACTTTAAACCAAATCCATAGAGTTCTATACATGCTGCAAAGGCACCAAATCTCTGATCTTATTTTTATCCAGCAAGGAATGTTCATGATGAGGTCTATGAGGAATATTCTAGTTAGACTCTTCAGGGACTGCATGAAGGATGTTTGGTACCATTTGTTTTATAATTATACGGATTGTGACTCTGACTGTATTGTGAAGGATTCAGAAGGGCTTTGGCGTCACTTAAGTCAGCTTTATATATTGCAACCAGTTTCCTGGCTTTGTGATTGTAGAGAAAACAGATGGTGAGTGATGCTCTACTGCGTACGGTGGTGCTATTAGTAATCTGTATAGTAGCATTGCAGTGTGCACACACAAGCAGGAACTAAAATAACAACTCTATAAAAGCAAATACTCTCCATCATTGGCATCACAAAAATAATGTGCAGTCTCCTGGCTCGCTGACACTCTCTCTCCAGAGCTACTGGATGAGCTGACCCAAATTTTGGGGACCTCCTTGGCTTTCCCAGCTTATGGACTTCTCTCTTTCAGGCTTTACACAGCATCCCCGCAGGAGCCACCTGGCCAAATCCAACCCAGTCCCAAATCTACGCTCCCTATTATTATCAGGTGTTTGGACCATCAATTCTTTCCAGAAAACTCAGAACCTCGATCTTAATAATCCATAAATCTGTAGTGCCACAATTACCTGTAACCTTATTGAAGTCTTTAAATCATTTCTTGAAATCTGCCAAATACCCTCTGAACTCAGCTAGAAACTTTGCTACAATATACAATTATTATTATTATACAGTATTTGTATAGTGCCAACATATTACACAGCGCTGTACATTAAATAGGGGTTGCAAATGACAGACAGATACAGACAGTGACACAGGAGGAGGCGAGGACCCTGCCCCGAAGAGCTTTAAATCTATAAATTATACTGTAGGCAGAATCTAAGTCTGTAAATTTTCCTCTGCACACAAACGCTTTACCCCACTTGGGTCATTCAATTTTAATAACTCCTGTTATGCCCTAATAATCATCTTTGATCTTTTTTTAATTTACTATTAACATTCACACAAAATACAGCTGCAACATTACTAAAGTAAGACCTGTTTATGCAAAAAATAAAACTTTTTGTTTTCGGAGAGACAAATCAAATCCAAATCCCAGAACTGAAAACATTGCTGGGGTAAGAGAGGGGTTTAGCATATTGGTGATGGATTGTGATTGTCTGTTCTCGGCATGGTTCTTCTAGCTGGTGGGAGATTTGCTGGCAGGAAACTCTTTGGAACACATTCTGCTCTTAGTTGGCACATTTAAATGTCCTATGTTGTGTTATATTCTTGGGCACCATTTCTAACTTCATATATATTAATAAAGCAGAAC
>NC_092858.1:2555174-2560326 GCF_032062135.1 Pyxicephalus adspersus | reverse complement strand
GAGAAAAAGTAAATAAAACCAAACCTAATGGCGTTCTGTCTCAGGTTTATTCTGTCTATGTATTTCTTGAATTCCCTTGAGCCAAATGTAGTTTTTGTCTTTGTTCCCCTTTGCCTAATAATGTATCAAATATTTTTTAGCCTCATCAACTTTTGTTTCTATATTTGTGTCTCTTATTGGACGGTGAGTTTATTTATTCTCTCTAGTAACAGATCATGCTCCATGTTCCCAACACTAGTTTCTCCATGCCCTCAGTGTTCCTTCTGATTGGGATCCCAGGATTGCAAAAAGGAGCCATCTGGACATCTATTTTATTCTGTGTTCTGTATGTTCTGGCAAGCCTGGGAAATGGAATCCTGTTGTATGTAATAAAAACTGAGAAGAGCCTCCATACCCCAATGTATTTCTTCCTATCTATGCTAGCCATCAATGACTTGGCCTTCCCCAGCTCTACTGTGCCAAAGACTCTGGTGATCTTCTGGTTTAATGACGGTCTTATCGATGCCACCAGCTGCCTGACACAAATGTTCTTTGTCCATTGTCTCTCAGTCATTGAGTCGGGGATCCTGGCCTCCATGGCATATGATCGCTTTATGGCCATCTGTTCACCTCTCAGATACAATTCTGTCCTCACTTCCAGCCTTCTGGTGAAGGTTGCGTTTGGTATATTGGCCAGGGCGGTTCTGATTATCCTTCCTGTTCCTATTTTGGCAGGACGTGTGAAGTACTGCGGTGACAATATTGTGCTGCATTCATATTGCGATCACATGGCTGTGGTTGATCTGGCATGCGGAGACACAAGAGCTGACAGTTTTTATGGACTAGCTCTGGGAATTTTTATCACTGGATTTGACTTGCTGTTTATTGGTCTGTCCTATGCCATGATCCTACGAGCCATCTTCAACATGTCCTCCAGGGAAGCTCGGCACAAAGCAGTAGGAACATGCGGCTCCCATATTTGTGTTATCCTCAGTGCCTACCTGCCAGCAATCTTTTCCTTTGTCACCTACAGATTTGGGGAAAAGTCCATTCCCCGTAATGTCCACATCTTCCTAGCCAACATTTATATTGTTTTCCCGTCTTTCATGAATCCATTTATCTACGGAGTGAGGACCAAGGAAATCCGACAGCGGGTTTGGAATATTCTCACTCACAATATAAACACATTTAGATTTGTCTGTCGATCATTAAAGGTAAAATTTCACAAAAGTATTTGATTCTCACAGTGTTGGAACAGATATGTTTTGGGCAGTGAGATTACTGCAGTTGTTGGGTCATCAATCATTCCTCATTCATTGCCTTATAATAGAAAAAAACAATAAAAAAAGATTGCAAACCTTGATTCCTATTTGTTGCATTTTAGTTTGCTAATTAGGGCATTGAATGCTTTATATTGCAAAACAATAAAGCACATGCTGATTGAGTCAGAAACCTTGGGATCTCCAAATTTCCTGTGCACTCTTCACTGTAATCTGTCAGCAGTGTTATCGGCCCAGCTCAGGTGACTTCTGTGAACTGTAGAACATCTCCTCTAACCAATCCCTTTAAAATGAAGGGAAAATGAAATGAAAAATAACCATAGGATAGGTTACTTTTAGAGAGGGGTCTTATGGTTCATGATGTCCACTAAGTTTGCTTTGTAATTACAATTTTATTCAATCCGTGACACTTTTAAGCATACAATCATTTATACACACATATTTTAATACAAGAACAAGGATAGACCAATGTGTGAGTCCAAATTAATACAAAAGTAGTAGGTACTGTATGTCCTAGAAAACCCAACACGTTTCGCAACATTTGCTTCTTCAAGGGATGTGGCTAATTATGTATAAAATGGCTATAAAGGAATAGATAAAACAAGTATTTTAGATATTTTCCCTTTACATTGTCTTATTTAATATTTCAATAATAAATGAAACCTTCACTACTGATGCTTGGAACTGTAAAACTCCAAATCCAACCAGGTTTGTTCAGAATTATTTGGAATGGTTTCTTCAACCAATTTTAGGAATCTGGGACTGTACAGGGACAGCTGTAATCCTGTTTTACCATCTGTTCACATAATTTTCTGTAAAAAAAGAAATATGGGAAAACATTGCCAAGGTATACTTGCAACTGTGCTGTGACATTACTTACTGACCAGCTTGATTATTTTCCTAATTTTGGTGCAAAATCAAGAGCAATGGTTTTTTCAGACAATTTTTGTAATCTGTGACAATCTGTACCTATTTTTATGATTGTGGTGTTGTTTTTTGGTGGTGGTGGTGGTAAAATTACTGCTTGACTTCAGGAACAAGTGGTTGAAACAGATTAATACAAAACTGGTTAATTTAAAAAACTCCCTACCGCACTGAAAACTCTCTCTATGGCTTCTGAGGGTCGACAGACAGCACCTGGATGGCATTTTTGGGCAGTTCTGGGAAAACAACCAGTTTCATATGCCAGTAATCCATGTGGTTAGGAGTTGGTAATTGGTTTCTTTGGGACATATGCCATATAGGATGATACCAGCTGTTCTGTCTAATCTTTTAATTCCCTTCATGCTGAATCTGCAGCAGAAAAAAATTGGCAATTATGTTAAGGAGGCTGTAAGATGGCCCTTCTCAGCCTGGTGCTACCGATGCTACTATGTCTGAGATAAAGGGGGCCAAGGACCGTTGGAAAAGAAGATAGTGATCAGGCAGTTAAGTATCTTTTATTGCAGTCACATTCTGCAATATTAATTAAAGAATGGGTATTTTTGCATAGTATCTACCTCTTTATCCCCACCACTGTCCTCCTAATCATTTTCACCTGATTCCCATATCTTATCCAGAACATTTTCATCATTGTTGTCCGACCCTGACCAAAAATATGCCAGCAAGTTCTGCTTTCCTACATGGTATTTTTTGAGCCATGTTTTTCAGTAATACACCACCACTTCTGCCATCAGCAGAAGTAGCTGCAGAACCAAGACAGGAAATAACAATTGCTTCACTATACCTGTCTATATTGTCTAAAAACAGAAGAGGAGATTGAGAACCTTCAGTTGTAGAAGAAGCAGACGTACCCAAGATGTGGCTCCAGGGTAATGCATCATGTTTACTCACACCATCTCCTTGTTGTGGCTGAGATGATAAAAGAGCCAGCCAGTCCACAAGGGATGAAGTTTGGTTGGGAGGAATCTGTCTCTTGCTTCCCTGTAAAAACATGCACAATGGGACCTATTTTTATTTACCATCGCCGGTTGTGTTATGCTTAACAGTGGGTCTGTTGGTGCTCTCTCTTCTTCTGCTACCCATAGTTTGATGAACTGTGGAACCAGACTCAAAAGTTTGGTTTGCCAAAATTTTTTGAACTTGTAGGCTATTTTCAAACTACAAGAAACTGTTGAACGGCAATGGGAGAACATTCCCTGTGAGCAACTGGTGAAAAAAATTCTTTTACTTATATAATTTTTTATGTCGCAAATTCCCTTACATTTATTACATTTTGCAAAAATTGAGCTAAATTTTTCCATTCTGTGATTTTGGCTTTCCATTTTTACAAAGCCCCTTAACATGATATTGTCACCAACATTGGTTGAATTCATGAATGTTGATGTTTATGAGTCTACCATCAGAAGAACAATGAAGAGCAATAGTGTGTATGGAAGGGTAGCATGTAGACAGCACCCAAAATATTGCTGATCTTCTACAGTTTTGCTTAGGATCATATGAACAAACCAGAAGGTACTAGAACAATGTTGTGTGGATGGATGAAGCCAAAATAGAACTTTTTGGCTTAAATAAATAAAAGACTACAGAAAAAAGAAAGACAAACACTACATTCCTTACATGAACCTTATCCTATCTGTGAAACATGGTGTGAGAGGTCTATGGTTTGGGCCCGTTTTGCTTTATCTTGGCCTGAACAGCTTGCCATTATTGAGGGAACAATGAATTCTGAACTATACCAGAGATTTATAAAGGAAAATTCGAGACATCTGTCTGTGAACTGAATCTTAAGAGACAGTGGGTCATGCAGCAAGACAATGATCCTAAATACACAAGACGTTCTACCAAAGGATGCTTAAAGAAAAATAAAGTGAATGTTCTGAAATGGGTGAGTCAAAGAACTGACCTTAATCCAATTGAAAAGTTGTGTAAAGACCTAAAGCGAGCGCTTCAGGAAACCCACCAAGAGCTGAGTCTGTTTCTGTATAGAGGAATGGGCGACTTCCGTCAAGTTGATGTGCAGAACTGATCAACAGTTACTGCATATGTTTAGCTGCAGTTATAGCTGTACAAGGGAGTCACACCAAATATGATGTTATGGGATATGTTATTGGATCATTTTTTCAATAATTCAATAGTCAAATTTAATAATTTTTGTTCCATTTTTTTAAACTCAGTTTTCTTTATGTACTTTTAGGTCACATTCATATAAAACATAGAAAACTTTAAAGGGTTCATAGACTCTATAGATGTTTGCTTTGTCAAATATGAAAAACAAATATGCATTTTCCATGAGGCATACTTACTTTTTCACACGACTGTAAGTTCCATGAAATTTCTTGGCATGATGGGTTATGGGTATAATTATGGGTATAATTAGAGAACATTGCTTAGAATTGATCTGTCCCAGGATGACTCCTCCACAGACAAACATCTGAATAATAAATGAACATTAAGGAGCTCATTATTTGCAGGGATGGGGACTGGACAATGCAGTATAAAATGCATCATAAAAGAAGATTTTCTATCTGAGAACTGGGACTTCACAACAAAACCATTAAATATGGTTAGAGATTTTATTATATACTGTGCTGGAAGAAATCTGACCTCATACAATCTGACAATAATTTCTTGTGTATGCAGGAGAACAGAAAATACAAAATTACCTTCTTTATCAGACAAATCTGCACTTAAAAGGTAATGTAGACCAATATACAATATAAATCACAGTACCCCCCCGACAATGCCCAAATCTGTTATTTCCTCCAAGATGATGCAATCTTTGTCTTTCCAGGGTCATCATCCACGTCTAAAGCTGCGTACACACTTCCAATTTTTATCGTTGGAAATGAACGACGAACGAACCACGAACAATCGATTGGGCAAAAAGTGTTCGTAAAAAAAGTAACCAACGACGCCGACGAACGAGGATAGTCGTTGGAAATAAACGACCG
>NC_092858.1:2549169-2554979 GCF_032062135.1 Pyxicephalus adspersus | reverse complement strand
TCATTGTCCCCCAAAATCTGCAGAAATACCATAGCACAAGGGCTGTCCTTAGCCATGGGTCCGCCGTTGGTAACAACATTGGATCATTGTGACAGATGATGTGTTGACATCACTGCCTGATGATTCCGGATTTACTTCTGGGACATAAATACATTTAACTGACATCTATAGAATAGTTTTTCTATGGTGGGTTTGCGCTGCATTTTTCTACTTAATGGGTGTTTTGGGTAAAGTGGTACTAATATACCCCTTCACTAATTTCATAGGAGGGAGCAGCTTTGACCAAAGAGGGCCCTGACTCCCAACATTGACACTCCCATTTTCGAGGGAAGGCATTGGGTCTGGTATGTTACACAAAGAAGGGGTACATGTTTGCTGCCACATCTCATGTTGCAGGCTAACCAGGTTGCATACATGAAAAAGGTCCAGTTTAAATATCAAGGGAAACTCTGTACCATTTGTTTCTTTTAAAATGGTACTTTATTTTTATAAATATATTTTTAATAAAGCCTGGCGTGCCTTTTATTACTGCAATTAGACCCTTATTCAGGCATGCAGCCAATATAAATCTAGTCAGTGAATATGCTCCTCCTCAGTTTGCCCTTCCTGTACCATACCAGACCCCATGTAGCTTTCCCAAATACCACCCCCCCCCCCAAAAAAAAAAAAAGATGCAAGGATTTGTTGGGGCTCTTTGTGGAATATGAAAGTCCCCAGTTCAGCCAGAAATCCTTCCACTTCCAGGGAAATGACCATAAGGGACTTTAGCAATCCTTACCTATTCCCACAAGCAGAGAATAAATACATGTAGTAGAAAAAGTTCTTAATGCAAATAACAACACAAACTTACCATTTTGGATCATTGGCGTCACCTCGATTCTCAGGGCTATCATTGGCCATTATAAGCTGGTGACCAACTTCAAAAACCATTCAGTGCATTAGTGTCTGCAAAACTTCATCCAGACCATAGCTACCTGGATCCAACAAACCAGGAACCAACAAAAACGAACTAAACACCAAAGTAGGACAAACCAGAACCTGGTCTCAGTATAACGTACCTTAATAGAGAATAATCCTTTCTTGGTTGGGTAATACAAGGTCTGGGGGTTTTCTGCAATATGAAACAAATAAAGCATGGAACATGAAAAAAACCTTTATAAATCACTAACGCCGAATACATAGACTGAAAAAGTGATTAATACTCAGGATCAATCATATAGCAAAAGAAAGAAACGTTTTAATAAAAATAGTAAAATAATATAATAATATTACAACAATCCAATCAAAGAATTACAAAGTTATAAAATGTTATATGACAAGCAAGAGAAATAAATCAGTATAATTTATTTTGTGTTTATCAATGCATTGTATTAAACCTGCTTGCATTCCACAAACATCTACCAACACATCACATCAACATATCCCATAGCACTCTATTTATAAATGATTCCCCCAGTCAATTCATCTGAAATTTGCTGAAAAGATTGAATCTCTCTACAGGTGTCCTTTCAGTTCCAATGACTTGTTCTACCATCTAGTGTCAATCATCAAAAAATGCACAGCTGTCACAATAGAAAATAAATTATTATTATGAGACAGGGCAAACATTTATAAATAGAGCTTGATGTGTACAGAAAGCAGTCATTTCCATCCATATAATGGTTTTCCCTACAGAGGGTTAAAAGAAATACCACCAAATGACACTAAATTCTGGGTTTCCCCAGAATCTATATCTGCTTCATAATATGAACAACAGGAAATAACTTAAAAAGTACTTTAAGATCATTAATAGAATATTTTGAAAACTGATAAACTTTACAGAACAAATACAGTAATTTCAATACAATCATTAGGTTGAACTTTTAAAAATAAAGGTAAATTAAACACATTTTCAGCCAGTTATTTAAGAAACTAGAGATTCCTGAATCCACTTCCTTAATCCCAATGAATTTCCCAATCAGGAGAATGAGTTGTAGCATTACCCATGATATCAGCATTAAAGCAATCCATACCTTGGTGGAGGGGCCAAGGAGTCCTGAACATAAAACACTTTTGTATTAGAAATTATTGGACGTGTATTGATGTTAAATATATTTACTTCTCAGTGCTCTTGTTACCTCCATGTCCTGGGGGTGCAATGGGGACGTGTTGTCATCACACCACCATACTTGGTAGGAAAGAGGCAATGGATTGGTGCCTATAGGTCTATAAAAGACATGTCCATAACTTGGCCTGGATGGTGAGAGTGTTAATAGAAGCACTGGGAAAAATTGCTGAAATTACATTTCCATTTTTTCCCATTTTTACCATATATCCTATTAAAATATTAAAAATGGGTGTGGCATGAATGCCTTTTCATAGTAATGTATGAATACAAAACTACCAAAACACAAGTGCATCATATATTCACTAAAATGTCCATATTGCAATCATACAATCACATAAGCCAATGCAGAGAGAAGAATGAACCCCTATAGTATATGTGGGGGCATATTATAGGTCAGTGATTCTCAACCAGATGTTGCTAGGGGTTCCTTGAATAATTTGTGCTTCTCTGGTCAGACTAAGTGACACCAATAATATTTTTGGCTATCTGTAGGAGAGACATTTTTCCCACTGGCCACCACACTAAATATATTGTAAGCTGTGGATATACCAAAATATAGAAGGGGGTCCCTGAGGACTGGAAAGTTATTTCAAGGATTCCCCTGTGTTAAAAAGGTCGATACACAACTATAGGTGTCCATTCTTTGTGCATGCAGTGGCTTTTATAAATTTTGTGAAAAACAATTAATTTCTAATGTTCAACCTCAGGCCCACTATGAACTCACACAGACAAATAAAAATTCTTGGTCACTGGTCTGTATAATACCCGAGTGGGCAATACAACATTACATCCCTTATGCTGAAGGGTATATGGGCTGGTATCAGGATAGCAAGGTGGCTGCACACTCCCCATTCCTTTGCTGTGAAGATATCAGCCTGCATGCCTAATGTGTTGGGATGGTTCATCGAGGGAGTGGAAATCATGCAGGGGTTTTCTTTTATTAAAAAAAACAAAATGACTCAATACTAGCAGGTAATGGTGTCAGCAGAACTAGTCGATGAAACATGAATAAGTCTTTATGGGGAAAAGTTGAGAACAAATTATTATATATATATATATATATATATACACCTTTGTCATCGGAATGTATTTTATATATATTAATATATACAATAACAATACTCGCTAACAAAAGTTTCCCCAACTTGACCTCCAACAAATTGTTTTTCAGTTTACTATCTATATATGTACAGGTGGAAGTCTCAGCAATGCACCATTATTGTGTTGATGGGTTTGCAGGCAGCAGTGAAGGTTTTGAGTTTGATCTCTATGATCTTTTAAATTTATCTTCCAACATTTGGGGCCAAATGTAATTTACAACAGTAAATAGGGAGCAATGAACCCAGTATGAGTATGGACCATGGTATTGCACTCCTGTACAATCATTTTAAATCATAACCAGAAATGGAATTTTTGGTAGGAACTATAAAGAACTTTAAAACAAAAAAGTAATTTGAATGAATTCCTGGATTCATAAGGGTAGAAAATTGTGAAACTACTTATGTTCTAGTATGGATTCCAATCAAGTCTTGGTGGTCTGCAACACCCTGAATGGTAATTTATATTATCAAGAAAAAGAAAAGAAGAGTTATCTTCCTATAATAACATACAGATACAAGTTTGCACAACCAACCCCTTTCAGCATAAAGATACAACAAAATACTCATATGCCTGTGTAAGGGCTTTTGAGTGGTTTTTTTTGAACATTAGAAAAAGTTTTGCAGTAAAAGTCCATAAGAAAAGGATATCATGGGTTTTGCCGAATACTTTTAAGCTGTTGATCCTATTTACCCAACATGTTTCGCAAATAAGCTTCCTCAGGGGATATAGGAAGTTTGAATTTTAAGCCATGAGATAAAACAGAAGAGGTGAAATGCACTTTCAGGAAGTTTGTGTTGAGTATCCCTTTTATGCTGGGCAGCCACACCACTGGAGCTATGGAGCTCAAAGTTCCAAGGTGCATCTGGATACCATCACAACAATGGAGTATTGGGACAGGTCAACGAGAAGGTTTTTAGATACTCATTGGTGTATAAGGAAAATGTTGGTGGGTTCCTTTAATCAAGTGATGTGGATCACTCTTCATGTGAACCACATTGGATTCTCCAGTCGATTCAGTCTGTTAAGAACATCTTGAAGGACCTATAGGAGCTTTTTCTTACAGTTGTTGGGTTATTACCAATGAAAGATGAATCAATTTTCCTAATCACCGCTCATGGATGAATCTTTATCTTTCCTATCATCCTCTGCACGGAATGTCTGATTTCCTTGGTCAGCACCCCATACACAAGTGGATTCAGCAACGGAGGCAAAAGATGGTGCAAAAGGGAAAATATTACATGAACCGGCGGGGGGAGCTCCTGAAGCGTCCCGCTGGACACTATTGTGGAGGCCGCTGTAAAGTAAAATATACAAATCACAATAAGATGGGAGCCACACGTGCGGAAGGCTTTTGAGGCAGCGCTGAAGGAACGTGCTACCACCACAGTTCTGAGAATGAGAGAATAAGAAACGAGAATGAGAAAAACATCCGTTCCCCCAAACAACAAGAAACACACCAACCCAAAGATGCTGCTCGGGCTGTAGTCGCTGCAAGACAACTTCTGTACGGACATGTTCTCGCAGAAACAATGGCGAATGTGTCTGCTGTTGCAATAGTTAAGCCTTGCAGCCAATACAGGAGGGGGCAAGGCCACCACCAAATTCCTGACAACTATAAACACGCAAGCTTTGGCCACAAGTTTATTAGTGACAATGGTGGGGTAGTGGAGAGGTTTGCAGATAGCCACATACCGGTCATAAGCCATGACTAGGAATATGGAGGACTCCATGGCCGACCAGTAGGTAATGAAGAACATTTGGCTAAAGCAGGCGCTTTCTGTTATGGATTTATAATCAGTCCAGAGAATTAGCAATGCTCTTGGAGTGGTGACGGTGCAGAGAAGAATGTCCACCACGGCCAGCATAGCCAGGAAGTAATACATTGGATGGTGGAGCCTTGGCTCAATAAAGATGATGATCAATAAGATCATATTGAACATGATGGCCATGAGAAGTAAGAACATTAGAAGACTCGCAATATCGAAGCTGTGAACTTCAGGAAAACAGATGAAGATGAAGCCTTGGGATGAGTTACTTGTGAGGTTTGTGCCTGAGTTTGTGTCGTACACCGCAGCTTCACCTATAATGGGGGGAAGAGCGACATTTATTTATTATTAGCATCATCATCAATTACTATTAAAATTAAACAGTATTTTTATAGCACCAGCATATTACGCAGCACTGTACAATAAATAGGGGTTGCAAATGACAGACAGTGACAAAGGAGGAGGAGAGGACCCTGCCCCGAAGAGCTTACAATCTAAGAGGAGGGGGAAATATCATACAATAGGAGGGGGATATGCAATGGTGGGAAGTAGTGAGGGTTTAGGAGACAGGTAGGCGAGTTTGATAGGATGGGTTTTGAGAGCTCCTATATAGAAGCAGAAAGTAGGAGCAAGCCGAACCGAAGGATCAGAAAGACCATTCCAGAGAGTTGGGCAGCTCTAGAAAAGTTTTTGAGCTGTGCGTGTGATGAGGTTATGAGTGAGGAAGTCATTAGTAGATCATTGGAGGAGCAAAGAGAGTGGCTTGGGGGGATTTTTCTATCAGATCTGAATGGTAAGTAGGACAAGAGCTGTGGAGGGATTTAAAGGCAAAGCAC
>NC_092858.1:2546295-2547728 GCF_032062135.1 Pyxicephalus adspersus | reverse complement strand
GAGGTTATGAGTGAGGAAGTCATTAGGAGATCATTGGAGGAGCGAAGAGAGCGGCTGGCGATATAGAGGAATGGCCCATCCAATGTTGTCACAAGGGGAGTCCTTGACATAAATGAACTACGTCTATAGCAAACCAAACCTTGCATAGTTCATTACTTCACTCTGGAGCAGCAGGTAACCAAAGGAAGATAAGTACCTGTATTTATTGGTAAGTACCTGAAAGTATTTACCCTGCCCTGTTCTTGTTTACTCTGACAACATTAACCAGGCAATGTTTTTTCTTGGGAAGTCTTGTAAGGCTGATGTGCAGGCTACAGAATGCTGTGCCAATGTGTGTTGTCTTGTCGTCCACCAAAACACAATTCCCCGATAAAGAAATCAAATAATTACTCTGGTCTCTGAAATGGTATTTGAGGGTTTTTTTAATCTCCCAGTCTGGGAAATTTGAGAAAGGTTTCAAGATGCTTAATAATTAGCAGGTTTATGGATGCTTTAAAGTGAACATGTTTGGGAAAATCACAGGTTCACCTTACAGCTTACTATAAAATGTATTTATTTATTTTACATTTACACATTTTTATACAGTTTTTAATTTTTGCATGGTTATATTTACAAAAAAAAAAAAAACATTTTAAACGTCAAAGGATTCCCACAGGACTATGGGTTGCAACACAACAAACTCTGCCTACTTTAATCTAAAAAAAAAAACATAAATCTCCTAATAATTATTTTGCAACATTGGCCGTTACAGACATTTTTCACCATTTTGCCAGTTCTTGCTTTTGTGCTTCCATGAACACCCGGTGACTTGGAATGGAACTGCTGCAATCCCCATTGTAGGTGGGTAAGTGCACAGGTTAGGGTGACTACGCTGAGGCTCCGGGGAGACCTCCCAAGACATCATCTGTAATATATCACTCCGGTATTGTGCCAATTTATTTATGCTGCACATAATGAGCCAAAAACTGAGCTGCTAATCCTGTTACCGGCAGGCAAACCTGATAATCCCCAACTATACCGAGATAGATGAGGAGTTAGTATCTGTATTGGAGGAGATGTGTAAGAAAAGGTATTTTATTCCAAAAATCCATTTCATAGATAGATAGATAGATAGAGAGAACACAGAAAGAGAGAGGAGAGGAGAGAGAGAGACAGAGGAGGAAGGAAAGAAAGAGAAGAGAGAGAGAGGAGGAAGGAAAGAGAGGGGGGAGAGAGAGAGAGAGGAGGAAGGAAAGACAGACAGGAGAGAGAGAGAGAGAGGAGGATGGAAAGAAAGAGAGGAGAGAGAGAGAGGAGGAAGGAAAGAAAGAGAGGGGAGAGAGAGAGAGAGAGAGAGGAGGAAGGAAAGAAAGAGAGGAGAGAGAGAGAGGAGGAAGGAAAGAAAGAGGAGAGAGAGAGAGGAGGAAGGAAAGAAAGAGAGGAGAGAGAGAGAG
>NC_092858.1:2529541-2544700 GCF_032062135.1 Pyxicephalus adspersus | reverse complement strand
GGGAAGATATTGTAGCTACAACTCTCTGATTAATAATATATCAATTAGAATTAGTGTTATTGTATCACTTACTCATGGTGGGTACAAGCTCCCTGTCCGGTTCCTCTGCTATCTCTGATTAAGTATGAAGATAGATAGATAGATAGATAGATAGATAGATAGATAGATAGATAGATAGATAGATAGATAGATATTCTTGGGGCTGACACACTTGCTGAGTGATAATGATTAATAATACATCAAATAGAAGATATTAATATTGTCTCACTTACTCATGGTGGGTCTCTGCTCCTCGTCCGGCTCCTCTGCTATCGCTGGATTAAACTTCCATCTGGGCTCATTATAGGCAGAAGTGCTGGAGGAGGAAGGATGACGCATTGATAACGAGCCGTGGAGTTTCCAGGAAACACTGAAATCCAGCCATCACTTTATTTCTGTATAATATCACAAATCATTTATCCCAGGGAAATAATTACATTCTGAGATACAATGGCATATAGCGGAGATCATTTTTGGAGAACATTTAAAAATCATTTATATAATGTAAAATGTGCCATAATATTAATATTAGAAAATTTTAAAATATTATCAAAGGAATGTGGGTCCAGTTAGGTTTAATGGCTACAAAGTCTGAAATGTCCATTGCTCATTTATGCAGGTTGCTTTCACCTTTCCTATGGTCTCTCACCAAGGTTTCTATTTATTAGTTTTTTTTTACTATTATTTTATTTTTATTATTTTTTATTAGTTCAGTAATTTATTCCAGGACCATGGTCTAGATTATTGGGGTGCAGACAATATACACCTACAGTGTCCTCTCACACCTAAAGGTTAGTCCTACCAAACATGTGTTAGGGCTAGGTGTACCCAGGGAACTCAACATTGCCATTTTGGTTTTTAGTTTAGTTGACATCAGGTGACATTTGTTGGTAATCACATGAGTGGGAGAAATGGATGACTCCAGATAAACAGTTGTGGTAACCCGGGTTTAATGAAGTACATTAAGTGTTTAGGTCCCAGGTTGTTCCAGTGAGGTATAGATGGCCTTTAGTTCACACGTGGGCTAACAGTCATCCATGTCAATTGGAACATCCATTCCTAAAAGAGTGAGAACCTTCAACACCCATGTGCACCCTTTTTAACATCCTTATCCTGGTGAATGTACAATGAATGTACAATTCACACCTGCCCCAGATTTTAAGGCCATGTTGATCGAATTATGAAAGTCAGAACTGAAAGGTTTCCCAAACATTTAGACATCTTGTCCTGTTCTTGGACAATCAACATTAATAGATCAATGCATTTCTGGGGCCATTTTACATCAAAGCGGGAAAATGCAGTGGTGCATGGCATGAAGAGAGGTAAGTATCCTGCCAGGGATGTGCCACCTGTGCTGCATGGGTGGTCCATGAAATGCTGAATACAATTTTTTAGTTTTATTGTAGACAATGTTGGGGTACTACACAGCCATATATTTTTGTTCATGGGTTCCACAAACATCAAGTTTTCATTATTTCATATGATCATCTAAAATATTATGTCACTCCAGTGTTTCTGTTGCTTCCAGCAACACACAAATGTCAGAGAAGAATTTCCTAGCTCCCATAGGATTGTATTCTGTCTGATCCCATACTAGAAATTAGATTCTACATTATTATGGCCAGTACGGGAGCAATACCTAGACAGCAGGTGAGTGAGCTCTTTATAGTGCTGAGTGCAATCTGTTGCTGGCTGGTTCAATACAGTACTCATTATGTCTGTAGATATGTTTCTGGTTATACCAGTTTGGTGCTGATTGTGTATCTGCAGTCATGTTTCTGGTCAATACATTACTGATTGTGTCTACGCATTTCTAATTTTGAATCACCCTATTTACAAAAACAGCATATTATGTACCGCATCCCAAAACTCAAATGAACAAAAAGTTATAATACCAATGTATAATTAGTGATTGTAATTTATATGTAAACTCAAATACCCAGGTTATAGGATTGTATCGGGCACTAGGGCCCAAGCTTGACGCGTTTCACAGAACCTGCTTCATCAGAAGAAAGTTGAGTGTGCAGGATATCGGATGTATTTCTGGTTGTTTCCTTGGGGATGGCACCCAGAGTGAATAGGAGAAGAGGATGGGTATTGGATGTGATATTGGCGGCTGGAGTAGGAATGATTGGTGCCGTTGCACCTTCTGATGGGTTAAAACATTGTATTGGGCACTAGGGCCCAAATTTGGCATGATCCCATAAGAAATCAAACTTACAATAGAAATGCATGTTCATTGAACAAAGTATTGGTGGCTCACAATAACCTGACCAAGACTAGAATCGCTTAGTGCACAGCAGCTGGCAAAATGAATAATAAAGACAAACTGGTATCTTTGTCTGTATGATTTACATGTTCTGTATCTCTACTCTAATATAGAACACAAGAAGGGACCCTGGCGAGAGAGGAGACTGATGGGTCCCTCTGCACTCCGGACCTGAAGAAACTGAATAATAGCCACATTATGCAGCACAGAGCATCTTCAATTCATCTTTAACTTCTATTTGGATTTCAATCTTTTTTGTTCTTGTGGAAGTGAGAATTTTCTTGCAATTCCGGCAAGTTGAGAGGGACAAACTGGTCATCTAAAAGTAGCAAAATCGATTCAAGTAAGTTTCTGCTCCCGGATTTATAATCTTTTTATTTTTTCTTGGTTTAGTTATCTCTAACCCTTAATAATTATTTTGCCAGCAAACTAAGTTTCATTTCTTATGGGATCATGTATTGTAAAAATTATTATTATATATAAAGATAACACAATATATCTATTCAAAAAACTTTTTTCTTCTTTTTTAGAGAAAAGTATCTCTACATCCCCAATACTCCCGATGAAGCAGACAGGTTGTGCGAAATGCGTTGTTTGGGCCATAGTGCCCAATACATCGGTTGGTGCGACGGCACCAATCTTTTCTACTCCAGCTGCCAATATCATGTCCAAAATTCATCCTCCTCTCCTATTCACTCTGGGTGCCATCCCCAAGGAAACAACCAGAAAAACATCTGATATCCCGCACACTCAACTTTCTTCTCCATTACCCAGACAGGGTTCCTTGGATCATTATTTTCCTAAACAGGGGAAAGATTTGGGAACCTAGACATCATCAATCTCTCTAACCGCAAACTTACAGATCCTGAGTGCCAAGTACTAAAGTTTGGCCTATCATATTGCCCTCCTCATACAGTGTTTCTGCTGACTTGTTTCTGGTTGTGCTAGATTATTTACGATTGTGTCAGTTTGGTTCTGATCATTTCTCTGCAGACATCCTATTGGTTAAGTCAATATAAAACTGATTGTGTCTCTGCTGACTTGTTTCTGGTTGTGTCAGGGGGATACTGATTGTGTCTGCTGAATGTTTCTAAATGGATTTGCACAATACTGTTTGTGTATTTGTGCATATGTTGTGTTAGATTATTTCTGATTGTGTCAGTATGGTACTGATCATACATCTTCGGATATGTTTCTGGTTGAGTCAGTACAATACTGATTGTGTCTATGCTGACATGTTTTTGCTTGGGCCAATACAAATGTTATGTTTTCTCTGTGGACATGTTACTGGGTGATTTAAATTAGTTTTGATTTCTTTTGACTTGTAACAATGTTCAGAACCTCAATAGTTTGTCCTGAGAGCTTGTTTTTTATGTTCTTTAATTTAGATTATAATAATGTAGGGTATAGGTTATGTAGGTTCTAATATGAACTCTTTTGGTTAAAATTTGCTGCTGTGGTATTTTTTTTATTTAAAACACATGTACTGTAAAGACAAAAAATGTTTCTGTTTTGTTTGTTGATATTTCTAGAAGCTGTCAAATAATAACTGAATGAATCACATTGCAGTGTGTTATCATTCATTTTGAAATTCACAACAAAAGTAAAATGTAAATGCCAATTTTTCTGAAACATAACATCAAACAATTGAGCAAAATATTTTTTTTTTATTTTAATTAAAAAAAAAGAAACAATATTTTATCTATTTCCATTGCATTCAATTGAATCTTAATTTTCAAATTATTTTATACCATTTGATGCCAGCTTTTAAAATTGTGGTTCTCTGAGTGAATATCAGTAACTTTCAGAAACACCCCAGAGAATAGCCCGGTGTATAAGTGGACACCAAATTATCATAACAACCTTTGTTTACTTTGGTCAAAAAAAAATGTTTTCCCCGAGGGCATTGGTCATTTATTCTCAGATAAATATTCCCTTTGAACTTTCCAATTAGAAAAGTCTAAAATAAAATGCTGCACTAATATTAATGATAATAATAATCTCCCACTGGACAGAGACTGATGGCGGCTCTTCCATAAATAGGCGGATATAAACATTTCATTGCAATATGAAAGGACTTCATCTGTTGGAAACTAAGCCAACATTTTGTAAAAGAATAGGTAAGTGAATGTTTTTACTTTTGGTTATGTTAGGAAATTATAAATCAATTTGAAGGTTACAACTCTACAAACGTATGAAGTGTCTATTGCTTTGTGGATATTTACATACATTAATATATATTTTATAATTTATTTTTTTTAATTTTTAATTTAAACATTTCTTTTACACTTTCCTAATATTGCTAATATGTGTGTGTTTTTAGATATAGTGAAGGGGTACTTGTATCCTCCAAAAGGAGGATCTCATTAAACACAAAAAAAACCTATTCTCAATTTACCGGTGGATTAACCCCTTTTTTTCCCCAATTTGTTTTCAATATTCTACAAGCATTTTCCTAAAGCTTCCCTTGGATTAAATAGATATCTGCCATGGTGCCTGTCATCACAAACCACAAGATACTAAGCAGTCCAGTTCCCTCCTATACCCCTCCATTCTCCTCTAGACCATCGTCACTGAGAAAGAAAGAGAAAATCCAAAATTTTACACATGCCTCCAGAGGCGTGGGTGGACTATATAAAAGGATCAAATGTTCCAATGACAACTGGCTAAGATGTGAATTTACCTAACCTGAAGATTTCTTCTTATTTGTATTTTATCTTCAGGACAAAAAGGACCCATTCACACCTTTCCAGTGCATCACTTGCGTCACACTGCATTGTAAAGCACCATAATGTACATATATTAAAGCAAGACAACAGGTGCCAAGGTCTAAATGGATCCAAAATAATGGGTAATCTCCCCAGTTGAATGCAGACAACAAAACATAAACTGATAGGGTTTTCAAATCATTCCAACCCTATCCAAACCCAAAAATTGGCAATGCATATACATTACATACTCTTTAGACTACTTTAGTCCTCACAGCATTGTGTGTATCATCACCTTTTTTTCTCTTCTTTTCTCACCCCAGCCTGGGGCTTCATGGTCACTTCTTTTGATTTTGACAGAGCAAAGTCTCACATTTACCACCTGATCATCACATTATTATGAAGTTATTGGACATTTCACTCCAGGACTACTGGCATAAATGTCTCCTATTTGACTCCTCATATCTGCTAGGAAAGCTTCTAACAAAAAATCAGGCAAAAAGAGTATTTGTGAGGTCAGGGGCTGATGTTGGATGAGAAGACCTGGTTCACCATTCCAACTTATCCCAAAGGTGTTCAGTAGGGTTGAAGTCAGGACTCTGTGCAGGACACTTGAGTTCCTTCACACCAAACTGGTGACCCCATGTCTTTTTGGAGCTGGCTTTGTACCCCAGGGCACAGTCATGGGGAAACTGAAAAGGGTTCTACCCAAATTTTTACCACAAGGCTGGAAGAGCACAACTGTCTGCAATGTCTTTGTATGACGTAGTGTTACCAGGACCCCTCATCTACACATATCATTGGCCATATAGGTAGATGCAAAAGTCAGGTGTTTGTCCTCATCTTTTGACATTATAGTGTATTTTTCAAACTAAAAAATAAACTTCATCAAACAAAAAGATGCAAAAAATACTTGACAATTGTATTGAGCTATTAAGTTTTAAAATGCTTAACACGCATGTATTTTTATAAAATCTTCTTTACAATAACTTTTATCATCCTGTTGAGAAGTACTAAAAGAGACCTCAACCTAAAATGAACGTCGGTTCCCCCATGTTATGGAGGTTGAGCAAGGCCGATCTTATCTAAAACAGAATGTGATTTATTAGACCAAGCCACCTTCTTCCATGGCTTTATGGTCCAGTGCTGACACTCATGTGCACATTGTAGGTGCTTTGAACAAGAGACATGAGTTACCTTTGGGAGCTTTGAATGGTCTGCAGCTACCCAGCCCCATACACAACGCACTTTATAGCACTGTGTGATCTGATAACCATCTCTCATGTCCAGCATTATTTTTTCATCAGTCTCTTCTAAGTTGTTTTTCCCTGGGATTGAAGCAGATAAATAAGCCTTTTCCCACAGTATTCAGTAAATCTTGGAAAACCTTTTACCTTGTCGCCAGTTGTCCTTTCTTGGGCCACTTTGCTAGGTACCTACCACTGCTTTCTGGGAACATCCCACAAGATCTGTTGTTTTGAAGATGCCCCGACCCATCTTCCAGTCAACACAGTTTAGTCATTCAGATCTGAACACTTGTCCATTCCACAAAGTCTATTAGGGCAAGAAGAACACCAAGTCAATAAAGAAGAGAGAACCCAAAACTTCTCTAATGGTAAAATACCTATACTAGTATATGTAGAAAAATGTGGACAGGCCTTGCATGCTCTTCCAGCCTTGTGGTCCCAATTTGGTGAAGACCATTTTCTGTTCTCCCATGACTGTGCCCCAGGGGACCAAACCAGCTCCATACAGAAATGGGGTCACCAGGTTGGTGTGGAGGAACTTGAGTGTCCTACACAGAGCCCTGACTTCATCTCTACTGAACACTTTTGGGGTGAATTGTAATACTGAATGAGCCAGGTCTTCTCATCTAACATCACTGACCATACAAATGGGGGAAAAAAATCACCAAATACACCCTCCAAAATCTTGTGGAAAGCCCACCCAGTAAAGGTCTTTATAGCTACAAAGGAAGTTGGGGGATGGGGGTAAAGAGCACAAAATTCCAAATATTGACCAGATATGTCCAAAAAAAGCTCATTGAGTTGACATGGCCAAGTGTTCACCAAATTTGAGCCATGTTGCAAAATATTATTCCAGTCCAATATGATAATTATATATATAAACTGAATGTTGAGAAGAGAAACATATTCCTATCAGTTATAAGCTTACCTTTCTCTAAACTGGACTTTGTATTACTGATGACATTTTTTGTTAGCTCCCCAAGTTGCTTCCTTGGCTCTACCAGTGTAGCTTTCTATTCACACAGCACAAACTCCCTAATCCAGCCACCATGGAATGAAACACTGCAGATGTTGATTGCTCAAGATTAGGAGGTGTGAAATTTGTTGAACCACCCTGTCTTAAATTATAATCCCATCCTTGATGTCAGGAAGTCTGCATAGACATTAAACCTTCTAGTAACAGGGGTGAATTGTTCTCAAATCATCAGGGGAGAGTTGATAAAATGGCATTATAAGTAAAAGATGGATGATTACATCATTCACAATGAGATGCATATTTTGCAAAAGGAGGACAATTTGCAGGAGGTGTGAATGGGACCATCAATGTCAAAGAATAACAAATTCTCATGGAGGGCAAGGGACCTTTACCACCACCTGTCTTGCACCTATAATGTTTTAAAATCTCTTCTCCATTGTTTTGGAAACAATTCACACCTTCAAGTAATTTGAAGGTGTAACACCTATGCAGACTTCCTGACACCAAGGATGGGAATATGTCAATAGACCAGGGTGGTTCAACAAATTCCACACCTCCTGGTCCTGAACAATCATTATCTGCAGTGTAGATATAAATATTGGGGTATTTCCTACACTGTGGGAACTGATGAAACAGCTTGTAAAACTGCAAAAGTTCTTCAGCATTACAAGAACAAGTCCTTTTTAATGTGACTAACACAAGATTTACAATGACCTGGATAAATGGGAATCTTTACAGATGTATTCAGTCCTTTATTGTAGACCATTATGATTTGAATTTTTGTTCTGCAGTTCATGTTGATATTATAGGTTGTTTTGGTTGATTAAAAATATTTTGGCATTATATCTGCAATTCTTCTTCTTGGTGAAGGCTTCCATTGTCATATATGGTGGGTGGGTGGTAGCATTACGGCCTTGCAGTACTGTTATCATGAGTTTGTCTGCTTGGGGTGTTTAGATGTGGGTTACATGTAACTGTGTGAAAGTTAGGTATGGATATGAAATGCAGTGGAGATTGGCAAACAAAGTCTGGTGGCATTTTTACGGTGTTATAGCGAAAAAAAATTAACTTACCTTACTTTACCTTTATGTGGAAAGCTGTTGATTCCAACGCAATCCTGGTCCAATTGGTCCCACACCATCCCATCTTCCTTCTTCTTCCCGGTGTTAGCCGGGACACCAGGTTCCGCCATCTTCTTCCTTCTTCTTGTGACATCATCCAATCTCGCACTGCGCAGGCATGAGCTGATCTTACACATGCGCTGTGAGATCAGCTCTTTTTTTTTTTAGCAGCCCGCAGCCTCCTAAGTTACGTGACACATGTATCCCAAGGAGGCTGGTGATTTCCTCTTCAGTCTTCACCGGCGTGGTAGGTTATCGCCTTCAAATGAAAAAAATAAATTGAACAAATTTAAAAAAACAACTTTTACATAAATCACCCTTTTATATATTATAATAAATTAGATCCAATCATCAACAACTTTTACCTTATTATTTTATTAGCAATCACATAAATCAATATGTTTTAATTTCAATGTTTTATCTTTCAGATGTGAAAATGAACTCATCAGATTTGTGTGGCCCCATGCCTTCCGAGTTTATTCTCTTGGGTCTGTCATGGATGAACGAGGAGAAGCAGTTGGCTGCTTTTGTCTTCCTGTTGATGTATTTGATGACAATACTAGCCAATTGTTCAATTGTTACTCTTGTGAAGGTGGACAGAAAGCTGCATGAACCCATGCACATATTCATATCTTTGCTGGCACTGATAGACCTCAGCGTTTGCTCTTGTATCATTCCGAAGGCTCTGACAATTTTGTGGTTTGGTTCCAACACCATCAATAGAATGTCTTGCCTGGTCCAGATGTATGTCTTGTATACAATGTTGGGAACCCAGTCTTCATTATTTGCCTTTATGTCTTTTGATAGGTATGTGGCCATATGTCACCCTCTCCGTCATTCCATAATAATGAGAAGTTCTTTTATTATTAAAACTGTGTTGTTCATCATCTCACGTTCTGCTTTACTGCTAATTCCCATTCCAGCATTGGCGGCCCAAATGGCTTACTGCAACACAAACATAATCACTCACTCATACTGCGAATACATTGAAGTTATAAAGCTTTGGTGTGGAGATCTGACCTCCGTAGTTATATACATGATCATCCTTCTCTGTATCTTCCCTGGAGGAGACAACACGCTGGTCATCTTCTCCTATGTCAACATTCTGAACGTCATTCACATGCTTCAGTCTTCCCAAGCTCGATGGAAGTCACTCAGTACTTGCAGCTCCCACGCCATTTTGCTCTCCTTGTTTTATATTTCTTCAGCCTTCCCACTCTTCCTGTTCCTCTATTATCCGGATTCTCCGCTTTATCTGAAGACATTGACAGAGATTCTGAGTTGTCTTCTCCTGCCAATGATCAACCCCATTGTATATGGTGTGAAGACCAAAGAAATTCAAGATGGGTTCAAAAGACTTTACTGGAGAATGTTCAGGATCTATGTTTGATGGAAAGTAATGTAAAAGGGTCAAATCTTCTAAAAAAATTCTAGCTTTTGTTTAGATTTTTGGGAATAAAATTGTATCTAAAGCGTGCTTTTTTTACATTATGGATAGCGTATGAAAGGGTTTTTTGGGGTTTGTGTGGCTGTTGTCACTGGAAGTAGGAGGCAAAAGAGGAAGCTGCCCTTGGTTTTCGAGAGGGAATGAGGGAGCACAAAAAGAAAGAACCTCCAGCCTATGCTGGAGAAGCATTCCAGGCTTATGAAAAGGGAGCCATTATGACCCTTTTACCTTGTGGTCCTAAAGGACCTTGTCCAGGTATTGGTCACTGGTTCAGAAATAGGGAATCTTCCAATAAGGACATTTACTACAGTGACATCTGTCCTTTCTTGAATTTCTTAAGGGAGATCTCCTCATATTTCCAGTTGTATTTCCATACAGCAAGTGAAGGAAGATCACCTCAAAAAGAATTAGGATTTTAACCCCACTCAAAGCCAAAGTTTAGACTTCAGATATACTTTAAGCCTTCAATTGGCAGTTTATATAAAATATTCGGGTGTAAACACCTCTCAGGAATTGGTGATGTGTTTGTTGTGTTTCCTAATTATATGGACCATGTTTTCTCCATTCTGGTAATTTAGGTCAGCTGAATCATTAGCTTGAGGGAGAAGTGCAAGAGATTTAGTTTAGAGCAAGATAGGAAAAAAAGTTGCTGGGCTGTGCAACCAACAAGCCTGCAAGTTTAAAGTAAGACTGTTCCAAACCTGGAAAGAGGGTTGATCGTTTGTTTTCTACTGGCCTATTACCCCTGTGTGGAAAGGCTGTGAATATCTTAGTTTTCTTGTGTTGGGGGCAATTAAAACACCACAAAATTCCAAGTGGTGTCTGAAATACCTGTGCAAATGGTGCATTTAATGCTAACTCCTTGCAACCCTTAACAATTAACAGTGTGTACATTAGTAAATAGACAATCGTCCAGCCAATTATACAAAAATAAGTACACAGCTGTTGGTACATTTTATATTTCCAACATCTTCAAGATGCAACATTGGCAGTGTAAAAGAAAGGTCAGTGGTACTAGGAGTAGAAGGTAGTAGGGGGCAGGTGGAGTCATCTCCTCAATTAGTTCCAGCACAACCAAACTATAATAGGGATTCAGAATTTGCAGTTACATGCACGCTTGCCATTTTTTCAGCATGGTGCTTGCTGCCTGTTCCTTATAGCTGAAGCAAGTTGAAGATGTTTTAGAATGGATGACCAAGTTCAGGTCACCTCTGACTAGTTCCTCCTTCCCTCAGACTCTGATCAGCCAATTTCCAGTGAACCATGAACAGGCTTCTTCGCTCCATCCAATGCCAAACCCAACACTCCCGGAAGCAGTCAACAGTGAGCAAAACTTGCCTTCTGGCCAAACCATTGTTTGAATTAAGCAGGACCTTCACCCTATCTAATTCAAGCAGTAATAACAGGCACAGATCCAGTTTCAGAAACAGTAGAGCCACTTTCACCTATCCCAACATTGATTTCCACTTAAAATTCTATTGTGCTGATGAAAAGTAGTCAGCCTTCCATCCTGCAGCTTTTGGAGTAGAGGACAAGGACAACTCAGTGAGTATAGCACAGCTGCTAGTGCTGTGATTTTGCCCAGTACATGGGGTTTTTTTCCTATTTACCGTATTTTTCGCCGTATAAGACGCTCCGGAATATAAGACGCACCCAATTTTAAAGGTGGAAAATCTAGAAAAAAAAGATTCTGAAAGATTATTCCCCTTCTGATCACTCATGTGCCATTCAAATTCCCTTTCTGATCACTCTGTGCCTTTCAAATTCCCTTTCTGATCACTCTGTGCCTTTCAAATTCTCTTTCTGATCACTCTGTGTCATTCAAATTCCCCTTCTGATCACTCTGTGTCATTCAAATTCCCCTTCTGATCACTCTGTGCTTTTTTTCCACTGTACGGCAGTTAGGACTTTTCTAACTTTTCCCCCTCAGTTTTGGGGAAGAAAAAGTGCGTCTTATATGGCAAAAAATACGGTATCTTTATTGGCAGAGTAGAAAAAGATATACAATACCGTATAAAACATATGCATTAAAAGTTATTTTTAGATACATCAGTTCACAATCACATAAGAGTAGTGGAATTGAATATCCAAAATAGTAAGTACAGATATCAATACAGCCGGTACAAGTCGATAAAACAATAACTACTACTGCCACTTCCCCTTTTTCCGTTTTCACATGATGAAAATAAACATTTTAAATTGTAACAACAAAACTAAGTGAAAGGGTTAAAAAATTATTTTTGCCTTCCTCCCTGCGTAGTATTTACTTCGTTATTGAAGTTAACCTTCTTAACTGACTAATTCTTAATGTGCTCCCAGAGCCCTACGATGGTACCAGACTGTGTGACGGAAAAGTTCACTTATGTCCTGCAACTGACTTGGTGATAATGTGTGCTGTAGATTTGGCATTCATGTGCCAAAAAAATTCTATGGGTGGGTGTCTAGATGGTGGGTGGCTTCGATTTTATCTATAATCATTAGTGATTGAATATATTGTATCAGCTGTGAGATACTAGGAGAGCTGGGTTCCAACCACATCCTAAGAATACTCTTTTATGCTGCCAGGAGACATAGGTGCTCAAATTTGGTCACTGGAACCTGTGTGACAGAAACATTAAGGGACTGCTCCACCATGTTGATATGGAAAAATGCCATATGAGGAGATAATGGCCTATTGTGTCCCTTGACTGTTCACATGAATTCAAAAACCTTCCTCCAACAAATAGATATCCTAGGACAATCTCATGCATGTTCCAAGGGGGCCATGACCAAAGCACATTTAGGACACGCTGTCAGCCTGCTCGAAGTAGTTTGAGGTTTAAGATTTAGGTTGAAAGCATAATATGCCCTGTGTATTATTTTTAATTGGGCCTCCCTCCATTGTTCACCAAGCATATTTTCTTTAATACATGTCCAGCTGGCCTCAGGTAGTTCCAATGTATCCGAACAGGAACTATTTAAAAACAAGGCCCAGCGACATACAAATGATAAAAAGGATTCATTATCTACAGCGATATCCATTAATAGACCACCATGAGTTGTATGAGAATCACCCACATCTGTACTACTCCTCATTCTTATACCGCATCCTCCACTTCATATTTCTTCTTTTTCTAGGGACACCACCTCTCCATAGTCAACCCCATCAATATCTGAATTTAAAACGTACCAAAAAGATGGCTGTGCTGTCCAAGGAAAAAAGTGCCATGTTGTCCTTTCAGTAAATTACTCTGGCTAGGTGACAACAACCACACAGGACAAAAGCTTCTCATGGTTCTGTGGGCCCAAGACGACCAGTGGCCCACACAAGCCAAGGTTGTGAGTGATAACAGCCCCAAACTTTCGGCAGCCCTTTATGATGACCAGGAAAGTCTGACACTCTTTTGGAAAATGTGTAGCACCAGCACATTTTTTAATATACTGTAGGTAATTAGAAGGGTAAATTTACTGACATATTAAAGGGTCAAAGCAAAAACCGAGAAAGGGTTTGGTGGGCAGTAAAGGATGTTACAATAAGAAACAGCATTTTGTTTGTTAGTGTTCTATCATTCGGAAAAATATGACACTGATAACTTTTCAGAAGGTGTGTGTCAGTGTATTCAATTAGGTAAAACAGTAAGTCGAATGATACATACATTAATGTGATTCATTTATATATCCAAACAATATACAACATTCAGTGATAAGTCCTTGGGTATAGTTAGGAAAACCCATTCTCATTGCTGTCCCATAAACGTCAGAGGTGGAATGTATTATATGGGGGTTTTAGTTCTATTGGTCTCAATCCTGACGTGTTTCTCCTTGTGTTTGCTTGACAGGTTCTCTGAATTGAGGACCTGATTCTTCCTGTCCCCTATTACTCCTACTTTTTGTACCACTGACCCTTCTTTTATTCTGCCAACATTGCATCTTGAATATGTTGGAAATAATGAGTACCAACAGCTCTGTCCTGAATTTTGTAATATTGGCACAAAGTGGTTATGACAAATGACACAATAAATAGCAATCTTCTCATATGAGTACTGCAGGTATTCAACCTTTTATATTCTGACAGCATCAGATGCAATGGTAGACTATGGATGTGTTGTGGCACCACATGCATGGTTATAAGGACCTAAGTCTTCTCTATATCTGTGGGAACACCATTGAATATTTAATGAGCTCCAATGTTCCACTTGTGGATAAACAAATGTTGTTCAAAATTGAGAAGGGAGTCAGTGTGATAGACAATAATCCACTCAGTAGTATATTACTAAATCCATATATTGAAAATAAAAACAGGGATATTTAGTGAATCATTATAACTTAAGAATTATTTTAACAGAAACACTTATCATATAGTCTACAAATCATCAGTGAGCCCACAAGTCTCAAAACATTCTCAATCACAGGTCCATAGACACACTTTAGCAATGAAACAAATAGAAAAATGTAAAATAATTAAAAAATAAACATATCAAATTTCAGTCTTCTCATTGCACAAACAATATTTAGCTCTAACATAAAGAACAAAAATGTAACAGATTGCAAATAACTAATCTTTGGATTTGGTGACCCCATTGGATTTCTTTCTTCTGACTTTATTTGTCTCTGGTAATCCTGCCAGTATGGACAGTAAATATGATGGAACCAGAGAATGCCCCTATGTCTTCTCTCCTCTATAACATAGGGGCGAGGTGTTCTGTAGTTCATAGAGGTGGCCTGGGCCAGGCTAATTACTGATAGGAGTGCAGCACAAACTCAGTGCATAGAAAGTTAGGAGTTCACAAGATTTCTGACAGGACAAAAACAAGTATTTTCTGCACTAATCAGATACAACAAAACAATTTCCATGATATATTTTTAACAGATAAAAAGAGAACAAATAGGAGAATTTCATTGTCATGGTTTACATACACATCAATGTTCAACCAAACCAATTATCATAAGGCAATAATTAAAAATTGATGACCCAGAGTGAGATCATCTTCCCACCTAGACTCATCTATTCCTGGACTATGCGAGAATTACACAATAATATGTTTGTAAAAACATAAGTTTTATGATTGACGTAAAAACCTAAATGTGTTTGGATTGTGAGCAAAAATATGGAGAACCCAACGTCGTATTTGCTTGGTCCTCACTACATAGATAAATGGATTCATGAAAGCTGGGAATACAATGTAAATGTTGGATAGGAAGATGTGGACATTACGGGGAATAGACTTTTTCCCAAATCTGTAGGTGACAAAGGAGAAGATTCCCGGCAGGTAGGCACTGAGGATAACACAAATATGGGAGCCGCATGTTCCTACTGCTTTGTGCCGAGCTTCCCTGGAGGACATGTTGAAGACGGTTCGTAGGATCATGGCA
>NC_092858.1:2524856-2529061 GCF_032062135.1 Pyxicephalus adspersus | reverse complement strand
GAAGAAATAAGCTCACTGTCCAATAAGAGACACAAATACAGAAACAAAAGTAAACAAGACTAGAAGATAATTTATAAAATAATAGGCAAAAGGGAACAAAGAACAAAAACGATATGGTAAAATGAGTCCAAGAGTTGTGTATTTTCTAAGAGAAAGAGACCATCAGGTTTGGTTTTCTACATTGGAACTGTTTAGCCAATTGCTAATGGCTGATTAATTCCAAAAGATATAAATAATGAAAGACCAACCCTCTAGTTTTCACATGGCCACATCCCTTTTTTATTATACAAATAAACTCTGAGATTACCTCAATATCTGGGACTTTAGAGGCCAACCATAATCAATTTAAACATGTAGCTTATCAAAACAAATCTTTATTGGAACATTAAAAACATAGATGTTAAAACCATATAAAATGTGTGATAGATTTATCTGCATACTTCTGTCCAGGTTGCCCACATATATGGGGGAAACCTTGCGGATTTCAACGCGTTTCATGGAATAAATCCGCTTCTTCAGGAAAAGTAGGAGACAGAAATATCTGGTTCCTATGGCACATAGAGCCACATACATACAGATGAGAGCAGGCAGGGGCAGCTATGTAGCAACTATGATTTAAAGCCGTTTTCTGTTTTACTTATCCTTTCTCTAATTATCTTTATTGATGGTGATACTGTGATTCACCTCACTGTCCATGATTATCAATCAATTTTATTTTACTTCAATCCCCTCTTATAGTATTTATAACAATGAGCTTGTGTTGTACTCTGTTCTGATTCTGAATGGATCCTGTTACTTCTCTGGCGTGGTTCATGTGGGAATGCTGTATGCAGGCATGCAAGACCAGTAACAGGATCCATTCAGAATGGATTTCATCTGCTCTCATCTGTATAGATAGGGCTCTCTGAGCCATAAGAACCAGATATTTCTATCTCCGCCTTTTCCTGAAGAAGTGGATTTATTCCGTGAAACGCGTTGAGATCAGCAAGGTTCTCGCCCATATATGTGAGCAACCTGGACAGGAGTATTTAGATATATCTATCACACATTTTATATAGTTTTAAAATCTATGTTTTTAATGTTAATCCAATAAAGATTTGTTTTGATAAGCTACATATCTAAATTGATTATGGTTGGCCTCTAAAGTCCCAGATATTGAGTTAATCTCAGAGTTTATTTGTAATTGTAAAGATTATCTAACCCCAAGAACAAAACTATCATATAATGAAGGATATTATTCATGGAACACCATGAAAATGAATAGCAACAAAACAATCTTTTGGAGGACCCAAGTTATTATAAAAAATTGTTTGACATATTGAATGCAATGCTTGTGGGAATATTGGATTGTATTTGATTGACTTTTTCTGCAAATCAGAACGATTTAGAATCAGCAGGACACTACCAAACCTGGTGCAAACATAACCACTGCTTCAGATTCACCAACTAACCTTGTATTATCCTTATGGGTGGAATTCTCTGTCTCACTATAGACATCTGGTTATGATGTACGGATAAATGAAACAACTATAAGTCATGTTAGATCAGTGTTTCTCAGCCAGGGTTCCGTCAGAGGGCGCTGCGGGTTCCTTCAGCAGTTTGTACCTCCCAGGTCAGTTTAAGTGACCCCAATGATCTTTTTGGCAATCTGTAAGGATGACATTCTTCCCAATGGCCAGCAATGTAAGAGGACATTCTTTCCTTTGGTCACCACATCAATATACTGTGAGCTGTGGATATAGGAATCAAAGCAGGGGGTCCCTGAAGTTATTTCAAGAGGTTCTCTCATGTTAAAATGTTCAAGAAACACTATGTTAGAGTGACAGCATTACCTGTATGGTTACATTGTGTTGTTGGGTCTTGAGCTCTATTCTATGGAAGTCATAGTTGATGATGGCCAACAAGGCTGTATGCAGTTTGAAATGGACGACTCTACAATCTGAGGCTATATTTGCACTATAAACCAACGGTTCTGAATCTGGCATAAAAAAAACGTTTGCTTGGTTCAACCACTGCACATATAATGAGGAATAATACCCTTTCTCTGGGGTATATGATGGAACGAGACATGTAGATATCTTCTGTTCCATGAAGCATAAGCTGTGATACTTTATTACCATTCTTTACAAATCCCTTTCTGATCTCAGTATCCAAGAAGCAGACAGTTTGGTATTTCACAGCCTCTTGGCGGTCACATGTACAGAGTTTTAGGAGGGCAGCATGGATGGATATAACATGGATGGAAAGCCAACAAGGTTTGAATATTTGCAAAGCCACTTGTGGAATAGGAAGAATTACCTGTCAGCAGAAGGGAAAATCCCTCTACACCCCATACATGTTAAAATGAGCTCAAATAAAAGTTTGGGAAGCACAAAGACAGACCAGTACATGCCACACAGCACATCTGTCCCCTACTATGGGAAGCATTGGTAACATAATTGAATTTCAAATCAGCAAAATAGGCATTTTGTTCACAAATGTGTTACCGTTAATCTTCCGGTCAGTTTTGTGTGTCACGGTTGTGCCATTGCTAAGATAAGGATACCAGGCAAATCAATCTGAGAATTATTAGGGGACACTTGTAGATATATTCATTTTCATTATTACACAAAATGCTCAGCCTAACATTAAATACTTACACAATTACTGATATATAAGTGATCACAGAACAACATTCTTTCTTTTTCAGATCTTCCTGGAGTTCAGCATCCAATTACCAATCTCTGATAAAATGCTGGTTTATAATGTTACGTGTGTCACTGTGTATGTCTATGTGACACTGTGGCACTGATTTATTATAGCTTTCCAAGGTTAGAGAGGATGCACTTTCATCGGTGAAGCTTGGTGATCCAGCAAACCTGGAATGGATCTGGTCCAGGATTGCAAACATTTGCTAACAAATAGCAAGTGACTTTTAAGAAATCCATTCCAGGTTTTCTGGATCATCCAGCTTCACTAATGAACATGTATCCTCTGTATGTGTCTATGTGGTACTATCAACTTTCAACATGTTTCAACACTTAATGATTTACTTCTGTATCCAGACCTAACATCCATGTAAAATTTGTGTTGTGTGACTGTAGGGTAATTTTTTTTAGATAAGAATTGTTATTTTAGTTCCTGCCTGTGTGTGCACATAGAAAATACAGATTCCTAATAGCACCACCATATGCAGTGGAGCATCACTCACCATCTGTTTTCTCTACACTCAGAGCCAGTTAACTGGGCGATATATATAAAGCTGACTCGGCTGACCCCAAAGCCCTGCTGGATCTTTTCCAACACAGAATCACAATGTGTATAATTATAACTCTGCAGAAATGGTACCAAACATCCTCCATGCAGTCCCAAAAGACTGAAGAGTCCAGGTAGAATAATCATCATAGAGCTCATCATATTAGGTACCTTTGTGCTGCAAATGCTGAATATTCCCAGCTAGTTATTTCCCTGTCGAAAGAAAGGTCAGAGAGATTTGGTGCCAGTGGAATGTAAATAGTACTGGTATCACTTGGATTTGGGTGAAAGTCAGATTTGGAGAATTTTGGTGATAGGCATTTAGAAGCATTTACAAGTAAATGTAAAACGCAGCAAGGAGCCTTCTAATTAACGCCCCAAGCAGTTACAGATCTCTGGTATGAAGTCCACCAATGGTTCTAGCTTGGCATCTTTCTGCTTTGTAAATCTGTAACATTGCAAGATGGATTTTGTAACCCCAGAGAGCTGAACATTTTTGCATGTTTTACTCCTTGCCCATCAGTCTGCATAAAATGATACCCTCCCCACCAATGTACGCATTTTACCCCTATTTTAGTTTCAATCAATTTTTAATAAAAGTTTTACAAGAAAAAATGCACAATCCAGCTTATTAAACAATCATTCTTCAAGGCAGTACATGAGAAGTGTACACAAAATGATAAACAGCCAGAAACAATCACGGCTGTCGGCAAGACTTTTCAAAATATGAAACACACAAGGCCAACTTTGCAGGTAGTATATAGACTTCCAGGATAAAAGTCCTTAAAATCGCCCATGGGGCTGATCCTTGTCCATAATCAGAGCCATAGTCCTTAAGGGGTGTCCCTTGGTTAAAGTAGCCCATTTCCTACCTTGCCAGGCAGGCAGATTGCATACGTTTACCCTGAGTATCTTTCCTAGTGCTAATGAGTATAGAGAGGAAGAAAGAGAAAGAAAGAAATAGTGGAAGA
>NC_092858.1:2454617-2524060 GCF_032062135.1 Pyxicephalus adspersus | reverse complement strand
TATAAGGTAAAAAACATGATTACAGTCTCTTGAAGAGCCGTGGAGGGTGGAAATCTCAGTGTGGAGTTGGGGAAATTTCCATAAATGCCATCACACCAGCTGCACATGAACATTTTATACATATATATATCTTGTGATATGCTCCAGCCTAATTTTAAAGAGATCTATATGTTCCTAAGTCCAATAACAGATACCAATTGCACACATAGACCCACATCCCTCTATAATCATCTCTATAATATTGAGGAGAGATGATCTAAAATTTACAAAGGTGCACTGGGCTAGTCTGATAACACTGCAGCATAGTGTACAGGAAAATAGAAGCTCACACCATTAATAATACGATATGCAGGTATTTAATGGTGTATTGAAAAGAACAAATAGGAACAAGTAAGAGAGGTTTATCGTTAGTCCGTACACTTTAAAGTTTTCTATATATGTGTGGTCACTTCTGGCACTGTGTGACAATTAGACTTCAATATGTTTGTAAAATTATAAGTTTAATTATTGACAGAAGAATTGAAACATGTTTAGATTGTGAGTTATAATATGGAGAACCCGTTGTCGGATTTGCTTGGTCCTCACTCCGTAGATAAATGGGTTCATGAAAGCTGGGAATACAATGTAAATGTTGGATAGGAAGATGTGGACATTATGGGGAATGGTCTTTTTCCCAAATCTGTAGGTGATAAAGTTGAAAGTTCCCAGCAGGTAAGCAGTGAGGATAACACAAATATGGGAGCCGCATGTTCCTACTGCTTTGTGCTGAGCTTCCCTGGAGGACATGTTGAAGACGGTTCGTAGGATCATGGCATAGGACAGACCAATAAACAGCAAGTCAAAGCCGGTGATGGAAAGTGACAGAGCTAATCCATAAATGCTGTCAATCTTTGTGTCTCCGCATGCTACATTGACCACAGCCATGTGATCACAATATGAATGCAGCACAATATTGTCACCGCAGTATTGGAGACGTCCTACAAGAACAGGAATGGGAATGATGACCACAACCGCCCTGGCCAATATAACAAATGCAATCTTTTCCAGAAGGCTGGAAGTGAGGACAGAATTGTATCTGAGAGGTGAACAGATGGCCATAAAGCGATCATACGCCATGGAGGCCAGGATCCCCGACTCAATGACTGAGAGACAATGGACAAAGAACATTTGTGTCAGACAGCTGGTGGCATCGATAAGACCGTCATTAAACCAGAAGATCACCAGAGTCTTTGGCACAGTAGAGCTGGAAAAGGCCAAGTCATTGATGGCGAGCATAGAGAGGAAGAAATACATTGGGGTATGGAGGCTCTTCTCAGTTTTTATTACATACAACAGGATTCCATTTCCAAGGATGGCCAGAACATACAGAACACAGAATAAAATAGATGCCCAGATGGCTCCTTCTTGCAATCCTGGGATCCCAATCAGGAGGAACATTGAGGGCATGGAGAAACTAGTGTTGGGAACATGGAGCATGATCTGTTACTAGAAGGAAGAAATAAACTCACCGTCCAATAAGAGGCACAAATATAGAAACAAAAGTAAATGAGGCTAAAAGATTATAAATAAAATATAGATAATAAGGGTAATAGGCAAAGAGAAACAAAGAGCAATAACAATATTAGGCTCATATCCAAGATTTACATTCTAAGAGACAGAACACCATTAGGTCTGTCTTTATACATTCTTCCATTTTATTCCTGTTTGCTTCAGAGGGGTGTATAAAATGAGGCACGGTGCTATAAAAAGCTTGCAACCAAACCCAGACAGTTACTGGTTGTGTGTAAAGGGTAACTGGACTCAAAAAGTAAAATGCATTCCCCCCTATTTGTAGTAAATAAATGTAAATGAGACGTTATTTAGAATGGGTAATTGGGAATATGCACTTATGTCTGAGATCAGTATGGCTGAGATCTCATCCTCCAAGCAATATGTTACTGGGCAGGGTGCAAGGTCTACTTTTGGCCGCCATCACATTGCCCCGCCAACGATTAAGGCTGTGACTGAGACGTGTAAAAAACTCACCCCTCACCTGGAAGAGGGCTTCCAGGGCTTGATTAATTGAGTTGCTCCTGTATTGCAGCCTATTATTTGGGATCCAGACCTGGAGTATTCTGGAAGGAATGAGTGGGCAGGGAACTCGTCCCTTTTTCTAGGCCAGAGATTGAGGTTCTGGAGCACCTGGCCACTGATAAAAGTCATGTCTTTGAATCAGGGGGAGGTTGTAGCCTGAGCCGTGTGGATCAGGCAGAAAGGCTGTGTGAGGCTTGTGACATGGGATGTCTCCCACAGTTTTTTTTTATGTCACGCTGCAAATGACATTGACCCCATGCAAGGGAAAACCTTGGATTTTTTTTGTTGGAATTTTTTATGAATAAAAGTGGGCAAAGCATCCAGAAACTGAAATTAAGTCTGAAATACCTTTCTGCAGGGAGTGCATTTGATGCCAATCTCCCACAATATGTTCATACAAGTGAACCCTCAACAAGCCCACCATTCCATATCTCCCTCCTATTGTGTGATACTTCCCTCACCTCTTAGATCGTAAGCTCTTCGGGGCAGGGTCCTCTCCTCCTCCTGTGTCACTGTCTGTTATTTGCTACCCCTATTTATTGTACAGTGCTGTGTAATATGTTGGCGCTTTATAAATACTGTTTATTAATATTAATAATAATAATAAAGATGTAAAACCACACAACAGATCCTCCCATGTCATTATTTGTTTACCAAAAATGAGAGCAGCCATGTGTGGAAAATTAAGTACACCCAATGATTTAATAGCTAGCAGAACCACTTTCAACAGCAATAACTTGAAATTGTCATTTTCTGGATGACTTTACCTGTCTCTTACATCGTTGTGGAGGAATTTTGGGCGACTCTTCCTTACAACATTGCTTCAGTTTATCTATATTTTGTTGAGTATCAGGATCGGACAGTTTAGTATATCACAGCCTGTTGGAGGTCATATGTTCAGGGTTTAAAGAGTGCCAGCAAGGATAGATAACATCAAAAAGGCTGTGAGAATGTAAAAAGAGAACCTGCAACTAAGGAGAATTACCTGCAGACAGATGGAGAGATCAACCTACAGCCCGAGAATGATGATTGAGCTTTTAAAGTGAATAGAGGCAGATGTGTGGCTTTCAAATTTGCAGGTTATCCATGCTTTTGGTGCACAAATATATCAGCATCCAGCTTTGGGTGTTTAGCAAATAAAGCAAAGTTTTTCCTTATGATCATATTGCCAAAAAGCAACTGTGTGCCTGCGGCCTAACTACTACTCAGCAAGGAAATTCAATCTCAGAGATAAGAAATGCAAAGGAACACTTGTAAATATGTTCATGTGTATTGTAGCCAATATTACCCAATTGTGTGTGTGCACAAGTCACCTGTATTTCCTGTACAGCTACATATCAGCACATATTGATATCAGCATTATAGGGATATGTGTGTGTATTGAATACAATTTGCAAAGAATTTTTACTCTCCAAGAGTAATCTATAATCTGTGCCTGGAGGGTAATTGCTTTTATATAAGAATCAGTTCCTGCCTGAGTTTGCTTACAGAAATTGCTGCTATACAGATTATCAATAGCACCACCAAACACAGTAGAGAATCCACTTACCGTCCCTTTTCTCTACACATAGATTTTTGGAGAGCCAGTAAAGCAGCAAATATATATAAAGCTGACCCTGAAGCCCATTGATCATTCCCAACAGTCACAGTCACAATGTGTATAATTATAAATGGTACCAAACATCTTCCATGCAGTCCCAGAAGACTGAAGAATCCAGCTAGAATTTTCCTCATAGAGCTCATCATACCAGGTACCATTGCAGTTGCTGAATATTTGCGGCCAGTTACTTTCTTGCTGGAATAGGAAAAGAAAATATCAGAGATTTGGTGGCATTGCAAAGTTCATAGTATTAGTGCTGTTGTATGGATTTGGGTTGAAGTCAAATTTGCCCAAAATATTGGTCATTGGGTTGGTGCTACAAGAACCGTATAACATTGATATTTAATCACAATTCTGCTGCTGAGATTGTTATACATTGGACATTTTTGGGGACCAAGTATTCCTGCTTTCTCTTGCTCACTGTTTTTGTACCTGCAGGATATTTAGGACTGTGGCCCGGGTCTGTGTCAGGCAAGGAGCGTAATGTTAGTGTGTAGAGCTGTCATTGTCATCATAACTATTTTAGGTCCTGCATATGTTTGTACCCAGAAGATGCCGTCATACTATTTAATATTAGTGCCACCATACACAGTAGAGTATCCACTCACAGTTTTACTTTCCTGCTGTTTTTGTTGTTATCATTTCCTAAAAGTGTCATGTGACAAATGCCTGGCACGCCATAACCCCATGACAACTCATGTACCCCTCCAGTCCCTAATAATGACCAATGTACCTCTGGCTCCCAATATTAACCACACCAGCCCCTGTGGATGACTAAACTAACCCTTCAGCCCCCACTGATTACCAGTGTACCCATTCAGCTCCCATCTCATCACCAAACTGCCCCTCTAGCCTCCATTGACCTTTCCTGTACCCCTCCAGGCACCCATTAACTTCCACTGTACCTTTACAACTGCACCGGCTCCCTTTGACCTCCTCTCTACCCATCAGGCCTCCTATTAAAGTGGAATTACCCTAAAAAATAAAAAAATGTGACCAGTCAGGTCTTTGATGCGGAAGACACTGGTGATGTCCCATCTGCAATAAATTAACCCAACCTCCCTGATCACAATTGCACGCACCCGTCCCTGTCCCATTCTTATTGCAGATAGGCGATAGTGTCCCTGTATGCAATAATATCCGGTCTGATCCCAAAGTTTAAAAAGTGGAGCTTTAATTTGAAAAAAATTTAAAAAACAAATACACTTTTTTTGGTTTACAGACCTTTAAATTCTCCTTAAAAAAGCACAAAAAATGAAGATAAAATAGCTAATAAAAATATTAATTCCTTTTATTCAATGTCAGCTATTATTACTATGTTAAAGTGTTTTTCTGGGTGAATAACAAAATTCCCAGAGGAAGAAGCTCCAGCACCAGTGGACAGCAGATGGGCAGAAAAAACCTTTGTCTCAGCTGGTACTTGTGCTTGGCCCTTGCTGGTCCCCAGTGGGTAAAGGTCAGGTATTTATAGATGGATATCCCCAGTGCACACTGGAGTTTCAGCAATAATAAACAATTATTTTTCGAAAGCAAGGTAAATATAAATGTTTAGTGAGGTGGAGGGACTGCAGGTTTTGGAATTTGTCCCATAACCGGTATAATATGACCACTTCCTGTTTCCTGGATGGTTATTATTACCATTCAGCTTTGCGGTTTGCTGCCTGCAATATTATCCAGCATGAGTGGCTTTGGCAGTGAGTCGGTGATTGTTTGGGGGGGGTTAGATATGCTTAGAGGGCAACAAGGATTTTCAAGTGTTATCTAACGGCACCCTGGGATAATATCCTTAGACTCACTGTCTGTCTTACCTTACTGACCAGAGTTCCTCTTGTTGCACGACAATGTCCGGCCTTATGTGGCTAGAATGTTCCTGGATGAAGATGCCATTGACTGGCCCCGATATTCTCCAGACCTTAATCCAACAGAAACTTGAGAAACTGAGACTTTTTTAATTGGTGCATCTGGCTCCAAGTGGGGCCACAAACTCTACTAATTCACTAATGCCCTGGTTCCAATCTGTGAGGAGATCCTCCATGACACCCTGCTCCATCCCATTAGGAACATGGGGGGGGGGGGGGGGGCATTTAATCATTCTGTGATTTCAATTTTGTACTTTCAACTATTTTCAATGTGATTTTGGTTTCCATTGATCACACTTATATTGTATTATTCCTAAATATTTAAACAATGTATTTGAATAAAGATTTTCACCTTGAATATTTTGGTTGTCAAGATCTTATAGGTGATTTCAGTGTTCCCTTAATCATTTAGAGCAGTGTATATATGCTTCTGGAACACAGAAATGATAAACATTGAATATACCGTACCTTGTGAGTAACAACAGTAAGAATAATACACCAAATAGGTTCATATAGCCATTTGTGAAGTGCACCTGGATTACCATCAGGATCCACAAAGTCACGTAGTATACCTATGGAGACACCCCATACAAAGGTCTTGATCCAAGAGTGAGAGGTCAAAGTCTCTGGGATAAATAGCAATTGCCAAAACATGACCTTCAATGATACTGCGAGCCAAATGATGGTCCCACTGAGAAATTTCTAGGATGGACCCATAAGATTTCCACCAAGTGAAACATTCAAATGTGGTCCAGTGATGGACCTTAACGAAAATAGAAAACACAGAGGCCAGCTCTGAGAATCTCACATAAAGGAGTCATATCTTTAAAACCAGAAACTATGAAGCTGGATTGTAAACAGAACCTTGAGAAAAGGAAATCAGTGATCTGGCAGAGCCCTAAAGCATCAACGAGGAGTCTTACCAGGTTACCATAGCACATGCCAATCAGCCAGTTCAGTTTCATTCTTCTCCTGTAAAAGCAAAGGTGGAAGAAGTTTTAAAGACAAAAAGGCATACATTAGGTTGTACCAATCCTACCAAAGCACCCACTGCTTCCGCCAGAGGATCCCTGTATCTAGTTTGCTATTGTACCTGAAAGCCAGGAGTTCCATATTTGGAGTTCCTCATCTGACCACAGGTCCTTAAGCACGTCCAGGTGCAGGGATCACTTCCCAAAGTACAAGTGCCTAGGGCTGAGTATGTCTGGCTGTCAATTGTCCACATCTGGGATGTATTTGGGTGTGCCAAGCACAGGATCCAATTTAGCTTTATTGCTGGCACGTATGGCACTGCTATAGCATCGCCCAACTGAATGGCCAACTAAATCCAAAAGACACAGCCTTCCAAAAGGATGGGCTGGAGCTGTAGATACAGCTAAATCAGCTGAAGCTTGGGGATTGGGAGATAAAACGCTATTGCACCCACAGGGTGCCCAGGACTCCTCTTTAGCCCAGCAGACTGGATCCATCATGAAGACACCGAGACAAGGAAAACCTTCTCCTGCTGCCCAAATAATGGTTTGAAATAAAATAGACAAGTAGGAATCCCTCAAAGGTGGCTGCCATCAGACCCAGGACACACACAAAAGCTGTGGACCGGACAACTTCTGGACTGGGAATCTGAAGTTTCATCAGTAGAAGAAACAATCTGGCTTGAGCTGTATCCAAGACACAAATACAGGTTTCTAGTGCTGATTTTTAAAGCTTTAGGGTCCAACTATACCACTATAGAACTGTCAGAATGATGATGTTTGATGGAAATTGTCTGGAGGTTCCCTCAACAAGAGTAGGAACGCTGGGGAACACTAGAGACGTAGACCCGAGCCAAAGGCCAGGACAATGCACTGGTATGTAGGACCCCCCCTCCCCTCCATGACTTATAGGAAACATTGGTGCACTGGAAAGATATGGCCATGCAGATGCTAGAAATTCTCCCAGGTAAAAGGGAAGGTACAACAAATCTAGAAGGTTGCTTACAAAATTTGTGGACTAAAATTCACAATAGGGTCGGTGTCCTTCGCATTTGGGAGCAATAAACAGTTTAGTGTAAAGCCCTTGGAAACTGTTCTGCTGCTGATCCAGTCGGCTTGGTACAGAAGTCTCGTAAAGGTTTGATGAAGATCTATTAGTGTGGTGACAAAGGAATATTATAAGAACCAAAAATTCTGGAATGTTTTCCAGGAATACAACCAAAAGGTGGAGGGGGGGGGGGTGAGGTTGGGGGGTTAAATTCCTTCTTGAATGGATACAAAATTGGTTGGCGTTTGGGGGATGCATTTTTTTTTTCTTCCAATGTCTATTTTTTTTCTTCCAATTCCAATATAAAAAGACATCAGGGGGTTCAATGGGAAGAGCTTGAAAAAAAAAAAACACGACTGGTGATGGCAACAGCAGAAGCAACAGGTTGATCCTCTGGCTTTAATGTGGTATGCACTACATCAGTGATGGCCAAAGCGCTCCCTTAATTTAGAAGGGAAAAAAAATACTTAAGTGAACCCGCCTGGGTTGGTAAGTTAAAGTTCTTTGAAATCTCACTGAACCTGAGCTTACCCCATTCTACAGAAGATAAATCTTTTAGTTGAATTCTAATGACAAAAACAAGGCATGGGGGAGGGAAGGGTCAGGCACTGCAATGGGTGAAGTGCAGTGTTCTCCCCAACCTGTTTTAGCTGGGCGCACCACCTGGCTGTTTTTGAGGTGCTTACTTGGCTCCTCCAATTACCTACTAATGACTTCCTCACTCATAATCTCAAAATTCCTCGTCCTAGTCGGCTTGCTCCTACTTTCTGCTCATTTAAAAGAGAACTCAAAACCCAACGCTTCAACCTCACCTACCCGTCTTCTTCTGTCTCCTGAAGCCTAACTACTTCCCACCATTCCATATCCCCCTCCTATTGTGTGATACTTCCCCTACCTAGATTGTAAGCTCTTCAGGACAGGGTCCTCTCCTCCTTTTGTGCCACTGTATCGGTCTGTCATTTGTAATTCCTATTTAATTTACAGTGCTTCGTAATATGTTGGTGCTCTATAAATCCTGTTTATTACTAATGATAATAATAATAATACTGAGGAGCCACCCACCCTAAAAACATTTCTGGCTTGAACACTGAAGTACATTAATGTACCAATTGAAATAATGTAAATAGTAAATTCTTTAAAAATAATGTACGGGGGACGCCGTAAGCTAAATGTGTTTTGTTCAAAAAGAAAGTGTAGGGTCTCCTTTAAATTTCCTTAAAATCCTAAATGAAAGGTGGTTCCATAGTTCCTATTGAATGTAAACAATTGTTTTTGATGGGTCATCAAGAATGACATGAATTGACATCACACATCAATGTAATGGACTTATGTCAGCGACCTTAGGAAACTTAATTTTTAAAGTAGTTTGTACTTCATTAAAGCTTTTTATTGTGTTAATTTACATTAAACGTTTTGTGGAAATAGAAGCAGAGGAAATGTAATTTATTCCTGTACTTATTTCCTAAAAAAGGTAAAGGTGCCTCCAGGTTCCATCATCATCATAAGCCTTTCCCCCCACAAAGTTTTTGGGAAGTCGGGTGGAAGGAATGGGCCCCCTGTAAGATAGGATTGGTGAACAAGTTTACTGTGCAAAAAGAAGGGATATTTTACTAGTGCCCTCTCCTTGCAAAGTGCCCACCTCAATATTAAAAAGGAAGTGGCCTGAGGGCCTGCCAGGAGGGCAGCTGCATACTCCTTCCCGGCCACCCAGGCTGCTCTCCTAGATAAGTGTCTGGTTATAATTTCAAGTAGAACTAAGGTTCTGCTTTCACAATTTGCGATCAGGCCGGGCTTTAGATAGGGACAACTGATGTTCCTTCTCCAATAGGCATTCTTACCCGCCTAATCACTGAACTAAAAAAACAGCTCAGCTGCACAAATAGAGTAGGAAGCCAGGAAACCCCTGCACCTGCCGGGACTAAATGATATCCTGCACCTGCAGCAATAAAACTAAAAGTGAATGCCAACGTTACCTTAGAGAGCAAAAGGGACGATTGCCCAAAGCACTAGCAATCAGAAATCATTTCTCCCTAAGCAGTTGTCAGCTTTCCCTATCCCTTCCCTACAGTAGCTTCTAACTTGCTGACACTATGGCTGCCTCTGCCCCCCTTCCTTTTATAGACTTGGCTGGCAAATAACAAATATCACATTTTTGGTTATAACACCAATGCCATGCAGTGCTTAGGGCCACTCAAATCTGCTATCATTTGTCCTTTTCATGTAAAAGAGAACACTGCTCTGGATGATTTTGGGGGTTTTGCTGCTGATCCCCATGTGTTTGCTGTAGCTCCTTCCTTCTGTTGCCATAACCTCCACTGGCCATGGGTATAAACTTCAGGCTACAGACTACACCATTGTGATTTTTGTTTTATTTACAGCTTGACTATAAAAGTTACTTTGCTGTACTGGGTCAGCATGCCTTTGCCTGCATCTCATTTATAAAATAGTTTCTATTGGGTTGATGCAAGTTATTACACCTTTATAACGCCATTATTTTGAAAGTACAGCGATCCTGTAATAGGAATAATAAATATAAAGGCTCACTTTGTATTGCACTGGCTCTATACTCCTTACTCTCGTCTCACCTCTCTATTCCCTGCAAACCTTTATTTTCTGGGATTTATGTTTCAGGTTCTGGAGGCTGGATGGAGAGGTTTGTGAGCAGGGTTATGGCATTTCTCTTGGAACTCCACCAGGATGGATCATGCAAAAGTTGGCTGCTACTATCTGTGTAGATTTTCTTGATTTATCCCAATGCCCTTTAAATCCAGGACATATAAATGCTGACAGAAGGTGACACTTTGATTCACCCTTGTAATATTAGAATGGGAGAGGGAAGGCAAACACTCATGGAAGGCAAAGAGGTTTCTCCATCTACTTCTTCAAAAACAATGGGGGACCCGGACTTTAATGGAAAGATGTCAGAAAAAAATGGCCATTTTTGGAGTGTATCCCACAGTGGGGTTGTCATCCTTATGCTTTCACCAGACCTGGAACAAGCATTTGTGTCCTGAAGCCTTACTTGCTGCATGCTTGTTACAGGTCAGTCATTGGGAAAGGACGAGGATGAGCTTTGGTAAACACAAGCTAGCACCGGCTGCTGCTAACAGAACCTAGAAATTCAAGATGAGAATCAGTCCAGAGACTGAGAGGTTTGGTATTCTACTTTCTTTAAGTGAACTGCTGCATGTCTGACCACTCTTGTATTGATTACAAAAATTCTGCAAGGCCCAACTCTAGGAGATCCAAAGGAACCACACTCTCAATATGGATTTATAAAAAGCAACAAGTACACTATGGGCTCTATTTATGAATTATTCCCCTGTAAATTCCCAACATATGGTCGGATATCTCTAAACTTCATGTCAGTTCCTATTGAAACAATGACTCGTACTGCCATCTAGTGGCCAATCTCAAAAGTGCACAGTTCTCAGAATAGGAAAGGCTTTTGGTATAAAAGAAACATGAACAAATCGAGAGTGAATTGACAGCAGAAAAAACTATAAATAGAGCCCTATGATTGATTTATTGTATACATTTTTACATTAAGTCTTTGTGTGGAGGCTGCTGGGGATTGTCACTATTTCAGGTTGAACGCTAGAGGGCAGCAAAGCGGCTGCAATGTCCACTTCCTGCCTATAAAATTGCATTGTGTATAGATGGGCGTGGTCACATCCTTGCAGTCTCAGTTCTGTAAAGAACAATGGGGTGACTACAAATGATGATATTCTGAATGGAGCATGAACTGTAGCCCCAGGATGTTCAGCTTTCTTAAGGCTTAGTCTACAGACGTTTTCCCCAGCGTTTAACCTGAAGTTTTAAAAGCCCATGTTTGAAAATTCCCATGCATTCCAATGGGCTAATCTACACCAGGGCGTTTCCTTGAGGCACGTTTATGAGCGATATCTATAATGTTGCTTGCAACGTGTAAAAAATTAAAATGTGGGGTTAACGCTGGAAAATGCCCAAAAATGCGGGAAAACGTTTCCATTGATTTCCACGGGGCGTTTTACCACATTTTTTCAGCACTTAAAACATAAACGCAATAATAGGATAACAAAAAGAGGAAGGAATTTATCATTAGGACATAGTGTTTGTTTTTTCTTTAAAAAATGAGACCCAGCAGATGGTAAAAAAAAAAAAATAAAAAAAAGACACAATACTCCCCTTGATTACAGAGCTGCCTAATACCAGGCCATCATCGGTGCATGCCCTAGGAAAGCATCAGCACACACGCCTGCTCCAACAGCCTCCCAAACAGATCAGCATTCACTCTACATGCTTGCCACGGCAGTCAGGAGCAGCCACAGTCACCTATGAAGAGGAAGCACCTGTGACTGCAAGAAACAAGGATGAAAAGGGGCTTTTGGGGGAGAAAGTGGGGTAAAATGGGGCTAGGCTTAACCCAGAACTGAGGAACATATAGAGACCCAAATATCAGAAGACACACAAAAATAGATTCACCAACTTTTTTTTTTATTGGTTGTCATCATCAGAGACCTCACACTAATTTGGCAGTGAGGCAATGTGACATATTTACACATGACTCAAGACTGAAACACTGCCTCCATTCTGAGACGATCTCATAACAGAGCATGCTTCACCATTCATGACACGGCAGTGACTGCAGCCCCGCCCCCGAGGAACAAGTTCAGCCTTTTTCTGGGCGGTTAAGAAACAGTGTAGTGTAGTAAAAGGTGCCACTTAATTGGTATTCAGTCTCCGTCTGCCTCTAAGGAGTTGATTGATACAGGAAACACACAGATGGACAGGAGAGTCAATTCCCTTTTTTTTCTTAAGAACAATTACAGTAAAAATAAAAAAATAAAAATTAAACTTAACAGGCGTGCAAAACAAAAAGCATAGATCCAAAACGGCTGGGATCACAGCAACCGTCGACACACAAACAGGAGGGTCCGACCGGCTGTGACATAATCACACAAAGACGCGCCTGTCCAGTGTCAGGCCACGACCACTAATCAATTTGGCAACACAAGAGATAGAAAATGATAAAATCTAGTACAAAACAGATGTGCAAAACAGTCCGACGAGAGGATCCCCTCGCCGCGGTATGATCCGTTATATCATCTAACATACAAACTAAAATCCATGATTTCAGGAGAAGCCTCATCAACTGGAGAAGGCAGCGTAGACGCAGAGCTTCAGACATATATGGGTGCGGGGATAGTGCAGTGTCGAACATCGCCACCCTGTGGCTAGGAGGCCCAGGAACGGACAGCGATGCACTGTAAACAAACCGGTCTTTATCTTAAGCATATAGATTTCGTTAAAAAAAAAAAAAAAATATCAAATCAGAGAATTTCCCGTCTTACCACCTCATGTGATTTTACCGGTGGAACATATCTGCAAAGCGTATGGCTTTTATAACACAAAAGACTAAAATTAAGTAAAAACATAAAATTTGAAAATAGTTGTCAATAATTATAGTAGTGTGAATAAAATATTATTTCTGTTTGAGCCAATGTCAAGCTGTATAATTGGAGATTCAGAGGACTGGAAAGAGAATTCAGAAGCCAAACTGACAGTCTATGTTTTACACGGCAGATTTACGCGGCAGTGGGTGTTTGGTGTAGGTGGGTTTCAGGATACCTCAGGGCAGTCCATGGCACGTGACCAAGCCATTCATTGTATTGGGGCTGCCTCAACGCACCGCAGGCCTGATGTAACCCAGTTTAGGAACAAACACATGCCAGATGCCCTTCCAATGTCTCCATTTATACAGCTTTGCCAAACTCAATAGAACTCAATATAAATTCCCTTTTCAAAGAGTTAAGCACATGGCAGCGTCACGATCTTGCTCGTGGTCATGGTGGATGTTACCAAAATTGTGGAACAAGATGCCATGTAAGGTTAAAACCGCACCAGAGATCCTGGATGGATTAGTAGATTCATAACGATGGCTAATTGGAAGTGCTGCAACGGAGGGGACTCCAGACAGGTGGGCAAATCAAAATCTCCGGAGTGGGGTAAATCAAAGGCAGAGGAGCTGCACCAATCAGACGCAGAATCCAACTGGAGCTATAAAAGCAGATTGATTGCTAGACGATACTGCAATTCTGGCGTTTTACTCCTCCCTATTAACCACTTCATGTCCATCACCCCCTATAGCCTTCTTATGGGTGGGAAACGTGGCAGTTTTCAGTCTTTTAAATATTGATAGGACGTTCTTCCGCTATTATACATTCATAGGTAGTTTTTTAAATTCTATTATTAAGTAATATAAGAAAAATATGGAAATATTTACAAAATGCACCACCGATAATTCCCATTTCTTGCAGAAACAGCGGACCGGTCCAATAGGAATATTAGAGGAGATTATGAATGCTCTGCCAGAACACCGATTACATAATGAGGAGCTTTACGGATTGGCCCACCACCAATAAGGGTGCCACATCTATGATGGTAATTGTCAGGTGTATATTGAGGATCACAGACCCAAACCTCCCTAAAAAAGCAGCAATGGCTCTGGGAATAAAAACAGGACCCCCGAGTGCAGAACGTCATGAATCTGCGCCTCTGCACCGCAATGGTCTCAATCAAGGACTGCCCAACGTTGTGGAAGATGTGAAGATGAAGAGCTCCCTCTATGTCACCTTAACATGGTGTATAAAAGGTGTAAAATACAGCAGAGGGTTGGGGGTGAGGTGCTGCAGGTTGAGCTTTTTTGCTAGATTAATGGTGTGTAGCCATGAAGTGGTTAAAAACAAAAAAGGCCAATCAGGGTAAAATGAAATATGTTTAGGTACGCCTCTCCAAAGAGCAGAGAAAACACAGGGGTCGCTCTATTGGACATACACAAGGACCACTTCTAGGGGAAGGTGAGAAGAATCACCCGATCTACAATCACATTTTTCTTTTTGGGGTGACGCTATAGGACAGGAAAATAGACACCCAGAAACGGGTGCGATAAGACACATATGCCAGCGACACTAAAAAGGCTTTTACCGGGGCCCATTGATAGCATGGATGTATCTGAGGGCACCCCAGTGTGAACCGTTAAAACTGGATCTCTCAGAATCCCAGTGGGCCGAATTATTCAGCTATGTACATAATGCCCAACTGAAATGTATGGTGCAGTATACGCATGGCGGTGTACGTATAAATATATGTATATATATATATATATACACACATGTACATACTGATATATACATACACAAGGACGCACTGCCCTTCAGAACACACTGCCACTTAAATAAGTTAAAAAAAAACAAAACTTCCTGTTATAAAAAATGGATGCCTGCAGAGATCCATTCAGACATCCACAGGAAGAGGACACAGGCTGAAGCCTATGTTGCCTTTGCCGCATTCGGCTAACGTTCTCCATCAGGTCAAGCTGTGATCCTGGATGGGTGTTTGTCTGTACAGACCAGCTGAATCCGGGGAAACAATGGACGGCCATGCCAGGCTTGTGGTGGCTCTGAAAATACAGTCATGTGGTGGTCTCTGGAACTACATAGGAGACATCACCCGAAAAGATTTTCCACCGGACGACACAAATTTCTCAAATGAGCTTTTGTTTGTCATTTAATGGACAGCAACATTCAGCAAAGAGGATTCCCTCCATCAGCCAATGGTGACAAAAATAATGCAAACCAACCCTAAATGCCCAAAAATCTAATCAAAGTACAAAAGGAATCTGTAGTGAATCCTGTCATTCTACCCCTCTTCTGCTCCCCTTGCTGGTAATTCACAGCTGTCACAACTGACAGCCAGGAGTTGATGAAGAAGCTGTAGAAGCTGCAGCTGTCAAAAAACAGGCAGGCTGACAGTGTGTATAGACAAAGATACAAAGTAACATTGCTTCTCTGCTTCAACTTGGTTTTATTTACCTGCAGAGCAAATGGAGAAGCTTTCATCTTCATATGCCAAAACAATTATTTTTAAGTGTTTCTATTTACCCCTATTAACCCTCAGTGTACCCCAATAAGCCCTCATTACCTACACCTTTTTTAAAATCTGTGAACAGGGAGGGCTTTATTGCAGAAAGGGACAGACGATGCTCCTTCTGTAATAAAACCTACGTACCTGCCTGATCACCATCCACTACTGTAAAAAGAAAAATGCTGGGAATGAGCAGCTCACCATGGAAAGCTGGGATACGCGGAGGATTCCTGCTTACCCTGCGGCTGCAGAGAATCAAGATAGAAGATCGTAACGGGGGAGCAGGAAGGCGAAGGTGGGAGAGGACAGGAGAATGTAAAATTATTTCTATTTTCTAACTGCTAAAATCTGAAGCTTTTGATTTGTACTGCAATTATTGTGTAATTATAAACAGCACAAAGAATTCAATACATTTACAGTAAACCATTTTTTAAAAGAATAATGTGTTCTCCCTAGCCCACCCGGCACTTTTCAGTAACCACCCGGCTGTTTTTAGGTGGTTACTGAAGAGTTGGGTCACAATACAGAGGCTGCCACCCTCCTACAGCTTCTTTCCACCCAGATTTAAAAAAATTTGTGGGTTGAACACTGCAATGATCAAAATAGAACTTACTACTTTGTGGACTGTAAGCTTTCCTGTAGGTTTGTCATCTGCAGTCATTTTTTTGTACAGCGCTGCATGGTATGTTAGCGCTTTACAAATAAAACATAATTTAAAAGAAGGTTAAATATTAAGTTTTAAAACCTTTTTTTTTTTTTTTTAAACAAACATAAATTAGATAGCGTTTTGTTTTTAAATTTGTTACATAATTTATAAAATAGGAGTATTTTTTTTCTAAATGTATTTGTTTGTTATTCTGTTGTTGAATACCCAGGCCCATAGCAGGAATGTTAAAATTCCTCTAGTCCTCAGGGGCTAAAAAGAATAGCGATTCTAACTTGGGTCAACCCTCCACCTATCCCTAAAAAGATGTCCCACTCATCATCAAAAGGCTTTTTGGCTTATCTTACTATGATTGCTGTCTATGTACAAAGTTGAAAAAAGTTCTGGGTGTTTCGGGCACTAAAAATGAGTAATGAATGATCGCATCACAGGATGCAATAACATGTTAGAAAATTTAGATGTAATGGAGCAACCAATTCAAAGGAAAAAATCCCCCCCCCCCCCCCCATCCCGGTTATCTTATGAATCCAGGTGAGAGTGGGAATATTTGTTGTATTTTGGTGATGGATGGAGCTACCTTGTAATCAATGTGGATTGGACTTTTGTGTGCTATTCAAAGATTGAAGGTTTGCATTATTATTATCGCCCCCTCCCCTTATAGCTCCCAAATTTTGCTGCCCTTTATGTGACAAAAGCCTATGTTCAGTGGTATTGTTGTGCCGATCACATATGTTTTGGATTGGACTACAATGGCGCCATCCGTTGTTTTATCATTGCAGCACCGGTCAACTGCAGATCAGGGCACTAAATGAACCTGAAATTATGTATTTTGGAGGGATTTATTCACTCCTCGGTGTCTGCTGGAAGGTAGGGTGAAGTGACGGCGTGTTCCTGTGTTATGGCCGCCAGCTCTTTCATGAACTCAGTGAATATTACTGCGCAGTATACAGCGTTCTTGACTCGCAGTGCCTCATTCTGTTTTTCCGCCGATGACTTGAAGATGGATGTCCCAGACAGAGCGTGCAGAACCTGTCCGTCTCTGACGTGCTGAAATGCCATTTGTGCAGCTTGCCTCGCTCGAGTCGGGCTGTTGGTGTGACGCAAGATGAGCTCCCCGATGGAAGGTTTGCGGCTTTTTACTGCAAAAAAGAGAAGAGATTTGTGAGACTTTGGGCATTTTTTTACTTTAATAAATTATTAGAATTTTGCAGAACATACATATAACAGACAATGATAAGATAAAACTATCATTATACATAGAAAAAAATATATAAAAAAGCATAAGTTAACAATTCAACAAAAACATAGAAACAAAACAAATACAGGTATAATGGGTGTACTCACTGCATCAACCTGCACCTAATTAAATTGAGAAAAAGAAAAAAAATGCTACAAAGCCAAAGTAGGGACAGCAAAAATGAGTAATCAAAAAGGGGGAGGGTGGCTGCTCATCATAAACTAAAGAGCTTGCGATCTAAGTCAGGGGTGGCGTGATGGTCCAGCCAAGGTGTCACATTGTAAACGTGGGTGTCACAAACCCACGTTTACAATGGAACAACGTGTAACAAGTGTCGCTTTTCATATACAAAACATTGTTGATATGGGTTAGGGACAACTATAGGGAAGGTAAAGTGAAGGGTACGGGGAAAACACGGGGAGAAACTTGCACAGCAAACATTTTTTGTAGTCTAAATGGGGGGACATAACAAATACTATAAATCTGAGAAATCAGATAAACCTCGAGAGCCTCATTGCCGCTCTCTTTATCCTCCCAGGGTACCCCCGGGGACTCATCAGGGATCCCTGTTCAATAACAAAAATGGTGGTTAGCCCAGGGGTAGGGGTAGGGATGGTCTAGAGGTATGGGGGTGCTCGACTGGCCTATTTCTTATGGAATCTCTAAAGCTACCTTCAGCACAGCTGTATCTAGACTCTTCAGCGCCCACGCTCCCAGGTTCAAGGCCGGAACGATTTAAATTGGTGTGATTCCTTAAACCAGTCCCAGGTGGACCATATCACAAGTTAATCTGTTTATGTAATTTTCCTATATCCCTATTTATTGTACAGCACTCAATAATATGTAAATCCTGTTTAATAATTATTTAAATTAGTTAGGAATTTGCTATCAAAAATGGCTTAAAAATGTTCTTGGTCTGTAAGTGATTCATAGAAGACAGGTATACACTGATGAAAAAGACATTTTAGCAGGGTTGGGCCTAGGCAGAAGAGACTTGCCTTGGGTGAAGTGTTGCTGTGAGAGGTAGGATGCGGATTACACAGGGAAGTAATGGTTCCCTCTGTGTACCCATTAACACTCCCCTCCGTGGTTGTCCCTCCAAATCCCGCTTCTCCTGGCCATTCAGAAAACTATTATTTTTAATGTGAAGGAGGAGAGAGGTTGGGATGCAACTGCAGTGCTGGGTGAACTAGATCTGCAGCTATACAACTGCAGGGGGACTTGAAGAAGTACAACTCTGGAGGAGAACAAGAAGGATTTAGAGAAAAGGGTTTCGTTAGCACGTGTCCAGTGTTTGACTGACATTAAAAATGTTATTCTGACAATGAGGAACTGATAGTGAGGACCTCAACACTGAGCTGATGATCCACCACTTTCCAAAATAGCAGCCTGGGAGGTAATCAGTGACTAAGCTGTACTTAACAGGGGAAAGTGGGGTCTAAGCTGCTTGTGCAGTCTGGCAGGGGAGCCTGATCACAAGACTAGTTGATTAAAATAGCAATAAACACATATATGTAGTTTTGTTTTACTGAAAGTTTAGTTTTTTTTAGAGCTCTAGCTTCTTAAACTGGTCAGTGTGGTCACTTACCCAGAGTGTCAGAGCGGCGTAGAGCAGGCACAGAGTTTAGCCCCTCACTCCAGTCCAGTTTTCCTCGGGCAATCAGAAACTTCTTTGCTTTAAAGAGTAGCGTGGGAAAATCCTCCTGAGAGGATGCAAACGCTTCGATCTTGTTCTTTACAGATCCGAGAACCTGTCAGAGGAGCACATGATGAGCAAGGCTGAACAGAGGAAGATGACTGCCCTTACATCACGTAATGATGTTTTCATGAACATGCTGTTAGGCTGCATAACAAGAATATGGTACTTTGGGGATTACATTATTGGGTTCGGATCGCTACTCTGACATACGCTCCCTGAGCAGTGTTGCTGATTGGAGAACTGTGCAGGAAATGTTGGACAACTGTGCTCTGCATGGCGGAATTATCCGGGATAAAAAAACAAACCAGCTTTTGAAACTCGTATACATAGTAATATACAGAAAATGCTAATTACACAGGTCAACGTGTCATTTTCATCAGATATAATATTTGTGTGTGCTTTGTAGTATTTTGGCAGATTTCAAATCTGTGTTCAGTTTTTCAGTGTCTAGTTTTTGTGATGTAGCTAATTTTATATTGTGTGAAATTTGTTATAAATAGCCTTAACATATTACAACATTTAACAACAGTATTCTTTTTTAGGGTTAGGGCCACACTAACTGCGATTGATTTCATCATACCTAGAAATTGCCTTAATGATCCAGACAGTTTGTGTTACATGTGTGATTCATTCACAATGAAAGCACAACATCGCCAAATTAACACAGAACTTAAAAAGATATACAAATTATATTTCGGCTGTTTACTTGGTGACCAGGATAAATCTTGGGCTCCACATGTCATCCGTACCAGTTGGCCCAACAGACTGTGTGACTGGGTAAATCAGTGTAAAGCAGCAATGCCATTTGCAATCCCAATGGTGTGGAGAGAACGGCGAGACCATCTAATCGGCTGCTATTTTTGCTGCATCAACAAAAGTGGATTCTCCGGTAAAACTAAGCACAAAATTGTATATCCAAGCCTCGATTCTGCACTTAGGCCTGTTCCCCATGATGATTCATTGCCAGTTCTAGTACCGCCACATGATGGACTTGCTTCTGTAGAAGGTGATGAGGAATGCGCTGCCGTTGCAGCCAGTTACAACCCCGAATCATCTGATCCGGACTACTTGGCCGATGAAGATTCAGAACCAGAGACCTTTACACAAGCAGAGCTGAATGATCTCATTCGTGATCCAAATCTCTCCAAAGACAAAGCAGAACTTCTTGCTTCAAGGCTTAAACAGAAGCTCTTGCTAATGCACTACAGAAAACTAAATCATAACTTGACATCTATCTTCACTAGTGATGGCTCACTGTGTTACTGTCATGATATAAATTCACTAAGAGTTTGTCACAAGAGCATGGTTCCATCTGAATGGCGTATCTTCATTGATTCCCCTAAAAGAAGCTTGAAAGCAGTCTTACTGCATAATGGTAATTCCAAACCAAGTTTACTGATTGCCCATAACCTAAAGGAGTTCTATGACAACATAAAGTTACTACTTGAAACAATCTAGTATAAAACACACCAGTGGAACATCTGTGGGGATCTAAAGGTCATTGGCTTGCTGATGGGAATGCAAAGAGGATTCACAAAATATTGCTGTTTCCTATGCCTGTGGGACAGCCGATCTATGGGAGTCCATTATGTCAAGCGTGATTGGCTACCAAGAGATATCTATAAGCCCGAAACAAGCAGTGTCAAGTTTATGTCTCTCCATATCAGGTTAGCCTTGATGAAGAACCTTGTAAAGGCCATGGGTAAATCAAAATAAGTACCTTTTTGAGAAGTTTCCAAACATAAGAACTGCAAAAATGAAGAAAGGGATATTTATAGGGCCACAGATCTGTTTTGCAGGATGATGTTTTCAAACAATCTCTCTCAGCAGCTTAGCTAGAAGCTTGGGATTCATTCATGGCTGTGTGAAAATTTCCTGGGCAACCATAAGTCTCCTGCATAGGAAGGAGTTCAGAATCTGCTTGATTCATACCAGAAACTGGGTTGTTGTCATTAAAATACATTTCTTGCACTCACATCTAGAATTCTTTCCAGAATATCTTGGTATGGTGAGTGGCGAAGAAGGAGAATGTTTTACACCAGGACATTCAGTTATTGGAGCACCGCTACCAAGGTTCCTGGAATGAAAGTATGATGGCTGACTACTGCTGGATGCTGTACTGCGACAATCCAGACAAAGGAAAAATCATATTCCAAGCATTTCTGAAGAAACAATGGTACCTGACTGACACTGTTCAGTAGATCTATACCACAATGTGCCTTATTTTACTTCACACTGAACATGTATTAACATTCAATGGTGCTTACGTTTTAGTACAAAATACATGCACGTACAATAATAACTATATTAGTACTCATAACTCAAGAACTGTACGTAACTGTGTTAGAGAAAAACTGAAAACACATCTGAAATCTGCTCGAAAAACTGATTTAGAAAAGTTTGCTGTGGTTTCTGATAATTATCAAAACTAATTTTTTGTTGATCTATCTATAAAAAGCCTCCCATATGCACACATTCAGCAGTCTTAAAACAGCTGCTGGGTGGTCCCATCTTGAATATGATGTCAGCAGACTCCGGATAAAACTTCACATTGGAAAAAATCGTTAAAAATCTGATTTTTCTTTCTTTTGTGTAGACGTGTGACCAAAGCCCTGCCAGGCTGCTCCTTTCCTACTGAGTGGGGGACAGAGATGTGACATCAAGATAAAAAAGTGACGTTTAGCCAGAAATAACTCAACTTCCTGAGCAACCTTCTTTTTTTTTACTACGGGTTACTGCGCATGGGCATGCTTCTGGATGCTGATAATAGAATAGCTAATTCAGTAGTGGGTGCTTAACACTGTCATAGGGGGCCTGGAACGCTGTTCCTTTTAAAGAAAAAAGTAGAATTGAAAAGTGTCTAGTCTATAAGAACCCTACATAAGAATGATTAGCAAGTTTTAAATGTTTACAAGGTTTAGTGAAGTTGCCAAGGATGTGTTTTTCATGGGGAGACATTAGTATACTTGACTTTTCCAGCGTCTTTAATGAACATCAAATTAGTGACAGGGTTGCATGTTTTATATGCTGAATAAAGTCAAAGAAATACTTATAGAAAGACAAGGAGGTGTCATCAGTATGCTTTCCTGGATTTCATTTGTTGGAATGTGAATAAAGCCCTTAGTGAACATGTTTGTAAGTATTTCCACATTTGCTGTGACTACCCTAGGAAGCCTGTTGTTATTGCCTGGGTGAATCCATGAAGCCGCTGGTGTTTCTCCAGCACCAGCAGGTCTGTATATGTCTGTAAAGTCAGAGGTGCGCCAAGAAGTCTTGCAGCTGAGCTCTGGCATACAGAACTAACATACCTCTTTTTCTGGATCAGCCTGGGTAGACTGTGCCTAGATAAGAAGGAAAGGGATCTCACCTGCACCAAAGACTTGACACTTGGCTGGAACACCATGTTTGTATTGAGCAGGAAGGAGCGGAGTAGGGGCTGTGGATGACAGGCCAGCTGAGCGATGATACCAGTCAGGAGAAAATTTACATACAGAGAGTTTGTGAGCATGTTCTCCAGTTTGGCAAACAAGACAGCCATGAATGGTCCTAAGGAGAGAACACAAGAAGATTAACATCATAATATGGAAAATATATTCGCTCAGTCCCGTTAAGTGGTCTATTTGATGTAATCTAACAGTGTTAAAAGACAACAGGAGAAAGAACTGCCACAGTACCGTGTTTCCCCGAAAATAAGACCTACCCCGAAAACAAACCCTAGCATGCCAATCATGCAAGGGGGAAATGTAAGCCCTACTCCGAAAATAAGCCCTATCGGCAGCTTCTTTGTGAAGAGTGCGGCCACACGGTACCCAGTGGCGGGGGGATACTACGAAAAGAGGACAGAAGCAGCTGGGATGCACACCGTGGGATCGGAGTACAGGATCAGTAGTGGTGAGTACTTTTTTTTTTTTTTTAACCAAATGCTGTAATGTATGTATGTGTGTGTGTTCACATATGTGGGCATGTTCTGTATTGTGTGGGGGCACTATATTATGTGGGGAATGCATTACCTGTAATATGTGGGGGCACATATATCGGGGGGGGTAATCAAAAGTTTTGCTGGAGGGCTCGGCGATTTGTACGGTAGTTACACCTCTGGTAACGGTCATCGTTTTTGTTGCCACCCGTCTCATTTCTGTACATGAATAAATATGGATTTTTTTACATGAGAAAAATAATCCCCTGAAAATAGGCCCTAATGTGATTTTCAGAGGTAAAATTAATAAAAGATCCTGTCTTATTTTTGGGGAAACACGGTATTAAACCCCTTGGTGTCCAACACACAGCTCAATTCATGTGCAACCCTCAATGCGCCCGTGTAGACAAAAGTCTTTCGTTTTTCCTTCTAAAATACTTACACAGACCAATGAATGATCAATAGCTAGCTATTCCTCTGACAGTCTCCTGTTGCATACCATACATCTCGGACTGTCTCTCGTAGTATGTCTGCAGTCTCTGACCATTCCCAGAAAGTGGAACTAAGCTTAACTAATAAAATATGGCAAGCAGGCAGGTTGTTTACTGCAGATGGGACCAGTGATGTCTCTTCAGCAATATTAAAAATGTACCTGTCTGATCACATTTTATTTTTAATTACACTCACCTCTACTTGCTCTGTCGCAGGTACCTACATCTTTTTTCAAAGCTCTTCCTTTCCCTGGATCTTTGGCCATCTTAATTGGCCAGGCTGGAATGATGCAACTCCTGCGTAGGTGCACGGGGGCTTATTTACAACAGATGAAGGTATATGGAGATACCCAGCACATGTGGAGCTCAGTATACATTGATGAAAAGATTGTAAACAGACAGGTAATTTTATTGAAGACGTGACATCATCTCACTTTTCTGCAAAAATAAACCTGCTTGCATTTTTTTTTTTCAAGTATAGTTTCAGAAGCATGTCTGCAGACTCCGGCCATCCCCTGTAGCATGCCTGAAGATCTGCATCTTGCACCTGGCCATCTGCAGTCTCTGACAACTATTATCAGCATGATTTATTTAATATTATGTGTGTTTATTATTTGACAACCACTGTTTGTATTACTCCCAGCTCTGTACAAACCCACGCCACTATGTATGCACCTGATAAGGGCAACCATTATCTACAAGATAATTTACACTAAACATTAAGCAGAAAGTGAGTACAATTTTTACAAGGGTACACAGAAAGAAGTAAAAAAAAGGGGTTCCAATTAAAACATCGAAATTTAAATGCCTGGAAGGGCCATCAGAAGTAAAAACACACAGAAAGATGGGGACCTCACCAGTATAGGGTTGACTGCCATTCTGTGCTCTTAGGGGGCTGCTCAGGAGAAGGGTCAGCGAGTCCGATCTGCTCTTCGTATTTTCCACTTCTCTGCCGATGATATCTCCATCCTCTTCCTCCTCTGACGGGATCCTCATATGTCTCTCTGTTGGCTCTTCTTGGACAGCCACTCCTCTCATGCTGTCCTCCATCTCTTTTAGTTCCTCCCCCAGCTTTTCAATGTTGAGGTGAGACCCATTGGTTTCTGCTGGTGCACGGTCTAAGAGTTCATCTATCAAGCTGTCTACAGACTCTGCCGTCTCCCACTTGGAGGATGCCCAGTGCTGTGGATCTCTGGGAGGACCACCTTTCTCCTCAGGTCCATTCTCTGTGTCTGTTACCAGCTCCTCTCCTTCCGTTCTGGAGGGACTGCTGTCCTCCACTGGTTCACGTTTAACTTTCTTGACCTCCACGTCTTCAGTGCGCCCAGGATGTGAAGCTGCCCTCTGTGTGCCCCCAAAATAACCCTGGTCCTCTGCCATGGAGCCATTCATGAGAACAGGCCCAGAATTACCATCATGAGATGTTTCTGTGTGCCCTGCATCTATCACTCCTCCCTGACCTCCCACACTTTGCCCTTCCTCCTCCTGTAAACTTCTTTTCTTAGTCCTGGGGGTGACACTGTGCCTCCATCCCTCCCGCTCTTTACTCTCTTGGGTTCTGGAGGAAGGTACAGGAGTGGAGAAATAGTCCGGTGACACTGTAACTTCCTCTGGAGTTGAAGGCGAAAGGCTGCGAGGGCCTGGTTCCTCCCCATCGTAGGGAGCTGACCAAACCCGGCAGGCCCGAGTACATCGGTCTATTCCAGCTCGGGCTTCTTGAAGATACTCCAAATAATTGGAATCCAACTCGGCCACTTCATCCCAAGACAAAGAACCATGGCGAGGACTTCCAAAGGTGGAGTCCTGCCCAGAGAAGCTAGAGGACCTTTGCGAGGGACTTTCAGGGGTCTGACGCATGAAGAAACCCATCCGGGAGGGGGTGGAAGGTCTTGGCACAGTGTTGACAGAGGACGTATCAATGCTCGGGCTCCCTTGAGCTGAAAAAAAGACACAATGACAATTTCTTGTGATAAAAAATGTTTCCACCACTGCATAAACAACAACCCCTTACTAAAGCACAGGTCGGATATAGCTCCAAACATCCCCCTCCTCATTACATGACACAAGGCTCTATGCTACAGCAATCATCATCACCTCACACATCTTCCTGTATATCTGCTGTCTCCAAACTCCTCATCACACAGCACACAGCTCCCTGTATATAATAATTCTCTCTCACCTTTGGACCAGGTGGCATGCTCCTCCTCCCTCTCCGTGCAGGCCAGGCGTTCTTTGCGGCAACACTGTGGGATAAGCGAGAGGAATTTGTCGGCAGTCTTGGAATAAAGATCCAGGTCCTTGACAGCTCTTCTTTGACTTAACATGACGTGATTACATGGAATCAGATACCTGTGCAAAAACAGGACACTTTTACTGAATGGTACCACTATATACCTGAGAATCCTTCTTCAAAAATATGCTATTAATGCAATATAAATATTGTTATAGAAAGTTCAGAAATTTGACAAACAAATCTCTCAGACTGAATAGCAATAATATCAAAAGATAGAAAGGGCAGCAGAGAAACGCAATGCAGTTACAACTAGGTGCCACTAGAGGGATTACAAACTACTGTGTTATTACAGAAGTCTGATCACATCATGCCATTTGGGTTACCTGTGTGATCAAATAACACTGCAGGTGTGTTTCAAGGTCAAGGTAAAGTTATGGAAGTCAAGGTTGATACACAGTATTGCTTTCTCCCAGTATTTTTCAGCATCCTCCCATCGTATGCAATAACGTCCCTCCCTCCTTGAAGACCCTCCAGTGTACACAATATTGTCCTCTGCCAGTTTGGTGAATAAAGTATATTGTCCTGGAGCTCCTTCATAAAATCCCATCGGACCTCCTTTCTGCTATACACAATCTAATCTCCTTGGAGTCCCTCCATTGTACACAGTATCAACCTCTCAAAGCACCGTTACTAAACACAAACGGCCTAGCTTCTCCATTGTGCAAGGAATCGGTTTCCCGGAGCGCCCCTCCATTGTACAAGGAAACGGTTTCCTGGAGCCCCTCCATTGTACACGAAATCAGTTTCCCGGAGCCCCTCCATTGTACAAGGAATCGGTTTCCCGGAGCCCCTCCATTGTATACAAAATCAGTTTCCCGGAGCCCCTCCATTAGGAATCGGTTTTCTCGGAGCCCCTCCATTGTATATAGAAACATTTTTCCTGGAGCCCCTCCATTGTACAAGGAATCGGTTTCCCGGAGCCCCTCTATTGTACAAGGAATTGGTTTCCCGGAGCCCCTCCATTGTACTAGGAATGGGTTTCCCGGAGCCCCTCCATTGTACTAGGAATCGGTTTACCAGAGCCCCTCCATTGTACAACAGGACAGGAATAGGATAATCATCTTACAACCATCATCAGTGCAAAGGATTCCGATTGGTTGCTCTGGTAAATACCTCCACTCTGTCTTTAGTCCCACTGAATGAGGTCCAGAAGTACAGGATGGTTTCGGACCCCTCAGAACAAAATAACTAGAAAACTCCAGCTGATTTCATACCAGCAGGGTTAGCTAAATCTGATATTCTAGTTGAACGGTGCACTGTGCTACTCACTACCTTAGATTTCTGTGTTCCATGTCTGCCCGTTACATTCTCCATGGATGATGGGAACTCCTAATGGGCACAGCAGGTGTACGGGCCCAGGAATTCAGCAAAGGGATGGTGGGAATGGCATTTGATAGGCACAGCAGGAAACTCGGCATGGGGAAGATGGGAAAACCTCATAATTACATGATCACATTAGGTGTACAAACCCGGGAACACTGTGCAATGATGGAAGAAATGCCTCATAATAAGCACCGCAGGTTAGCAGAAGTGGAAATTCAGCGTCCGGGTAGGGTGGGCCCCCGATAAAGCCCCGGAACCCATCATACAAATGGGCTAAAACATGAAATAAATATTTGGAGTTCTGGTACAACAGGGTTCGGTCTTACCCGGGAATTGCTGGCGATGCGGCTGATGAGTGTATTTAGGATGGTGGTGTTATCGTGGCGATGCAGGAGGATAAATCGCAGGAACGTTTTCAGCAGTGCAGTCTCACTGATGCTGCGCAGAAATAGTTCAAGGTATGCAGTACTGGCGATCATTTCCTCGATGGAGGTCTGGAATACAATAGAAAGTTAGGTCAATGCTGCTACAGAGAGTGTAGAGGAGCTGGTGCAATACCCATTGTCCATCCAGTCCTAACATTTAGACAGATGTTTATTGCAGCACACCAGCAGTATTCAACATTCTTATGTCACATGAAATGTCTAATAACAGATGGTTTTGGGTAGGTTGTGGATACAAAACCTGAAGGTCAGGTAACTTTCCTCTTTATGTGGTGGTCTCTTACCTTGTGCAATGCGGGGCCCATGACCGGTACCAAGAAGCCATTATGTATGTATTCCACCAGCTGGTTCTGGACAAAAGGATGGGCCACCTGTACAGGAGAAAGGCAATTAGAAGGACCCTACACCAGGCTCTACCCAATAAGACCCCCCCCATCCTAGGCACAACCCAATGTCAACCACTGAAGGTTCTCACCTGAGTGACGGCGTTGCAGAACTCTAGAGAGTTCATAAAGAGAACCAGAGAGGACACCCCGATCCAATCTTCTCTGCGTAGGAAATGCCAGTCGTCGCCACGCACCTCAATCTTACGAGGAAGAGATGAGTAGAGTGCACTGAGCCCTGTTGCCAAAATCTGCCAACAAAAAAACATCAACAGTTACCGGTATCTGTTAGACTGTAAACTCTTGTGGAAAGGTTCTTCTCCTCCCTGTGTCATATTTTGTCTGTCATTGGCTACCTCTATTTAATGTACAGCGCTGCATAATATGTTGGTGCTATATAAATACTGTCCTATAATAGTCTGTGCCATAAACAGCGATTGTCAGACCTAGAGGAGAACACCGGGGGGCAGCAAAACTCAGCGTTATTTACGAACAACCTGCCTGATAGTGGAATCAGCCTTGGCGGGTACTAAGGAAGCTTTATGGATCCTTAAGTCCACTTTATTACAACCAGACTGGTTACCCTGTCTCCTCCAAAATTTCAGAAAAATTGCATGGATTTTAGAGAAAAATCTTCTACAATAATATACTTATCAGTGTATTTTTTAACAGAATAGTATACCAAAGGATTTTTGGCTACAATGAGCTAGAAACGTAATGTAGTGATCTGGTTGGTTGAGATTAGTGTGATACTACGGATATTAAGATATAAGAATTGAGTATCGACGATCGGGTAATTTGAGTCATGTGATCTGGCTGCCGCTGTTTTGGACCATTGTACGCATGCACACTCGCCTACAATATTACCCCTGGAACAGGAACACTGTGTTTAAAGGAAAGCAAAACTTTGCTTATCTACAGATTGCATAAAAATGTGAGGAACTAAAGGATTTTTTTTAACACAATCACTTAATTTCAGGGGCTTAAAAGTAAATGGACAAATTAAAAAGCTGAAAATAAAATGTTCATTTCTAATACTTGTGTAAAAAAACAAAAAAAAAAAAAAAGCTTTAGTTTGTCTCATTTTTATGCAATCTTTTTGTTCAACCCACTGAATTAAAGCTGAAAAGTCTGCAGTCCAACTGCATCTGAGTTGTTTCATTTAAAATTAATTGTGGTAATGTACAGAACCAAAATTAGTTGTCTTTGTCCAAATATTTATGGCCCTAACTATAGGAAGATAATGGGACTTTTGGAGGAGGAAGAAGACTTCTGATATGTTATACACACCCCTGTTATATATAGCAATGGTTGGTAGGATGTCCCCCTTGGCGGAAATTTAGGGAAGACCCCCCCCCCCCCAGGAGAAGCAGCATATACGAAATTTGGCTGCACTTTTGAACTCTGTGATAGTGTAGAATAGTGGCAATGTATAGAATGAACACCAGAGGGCAGTGCTGGTCTGCATTGACTGTACAGGGAAGAAGTACAGGTGAGCAGAAGGAGAAGGTAACAGTGCAGGATGACGGAAGTGAAGGATAGGTAAAGCAGGGGCAGTGCTGATCAGACAGGGATTGTGCAGACAAAAGGACAAACCGGGGAGCGGCAGGAGGATATAAACTATAACAGTGCAGGAGGGTGGCAGTGCTGTGTATAGGCAGAGATGCTGAGGATAGGGAGAGGCTGAGCATACAGAGGACACAGGCTAGACGGATGGATGGTGGCAGTGCAGTGTATTAGATCACTGCTCAGGGGAAAATGCTGGATTGGCAGGGACAGTGCATACAGAGGGCACAGACCGTGCGGTCAGCAGAGCACAAACTATAACAGTGCAGGATGGTGGCAGTGCAGTGTATTAGATCGGTGCTCAAGGGACAGTGCTGGATTGGCAGGGACGGTGCATACAGAGGGCAATGACCTGGCAGAGTACACACTATAAGAGTGCAGGATGGTGGCAGTGCTGTGTAGACCCTGTGGTCAGCAGAGTACACACTGTAACAGTATAGGATGGTGGCAGTGCTGTGGGTTAGATCGGTGCTCAGGGGGACAGTGCCGGTCCAGCAGGCATGGTGCATACAGAGGGCACACTATAAGAGTGCAGGATGGTGGCAGTGCTGTGTATTAGATTGGTGCTCAGGGGACAGTGCTGGATAGGCAGGGACGGTGCATAGAGAGGGCAATGACCTGGCAGAGTACACACTGTAACAGTGTAGGATGGTGGCAGTGCTATGGGTTAGATCGGTGCTCAGGAGGACAGTGCTGGTCCAGCAGGCATGGTGCATACAGAGGGCACAGACCATGCGGTCAGCAACTGATGCGCATTTTATAGCAATATAATAAGGAGGCAGTGCAGGTGGAAGCAAGGCCTATGATGGACATCCATCAGGCCGTAGGCTATGAGAGGAGGAAGAAGCTGGGAAGATCTGGGCTGGAGTCCAGCATATGGCGGCTCAGGCAGGGAGGAGCCGCATTCCACACTGGCAGCTCAGGGAGTGTCCGGGAACAGCAGACAGGATGATGCCAGGATACATTAACTCCATACAGCGAGCTGTGTACACACATGGAGGAGGATACGTGAGATTTACTAGACACATTATGTCACCGCAGGCAGGTGTCAGGTTCAGTCTAGCCTGCACAGGCTACTTTACTATCTGCTGTGCGATGGCAAATATTTTATTTTCCTATTCTTTAAATCCATCTACCTGTGTCACTTAATACTGATAGAGCTAATGGGGCAGTTTGTGGGTAAAATAATACCAGGGGGTTCTGGATGAGACTGGGCCAATTACACCCACCAGACCGCCACCACTGTTCCATGGGGCGATTCATGGGCCAAGGTGTCAGGACAGGGAGTGGGTTGGCGGATGTGGTCGTCATTCCAGAATATGAGCAGCTTTCCCATAAACACACTGCAGAGGTAAAGCAGAACTCCAGCAAACCACAGCTATGTATTCCTGTCAATGGAGCTAAAATTCTGTACAGCCGGCCTTGTGATTTACACAAAAGCCACAATGACCGACTCTGCAGAACTGCAGTCAGTGTAATTGGTTCTGCACAGCATTGAACTGTGTCAGATTATAGCGGCTCCCTTACAAATCACAGACTCCATTTATATACTTGGCAAACATTTTAAACCCCTGGTACCCAACATGAGGCCAGATGGTTCTCAGGGTTTCGGGCTGAGTCTGCCTCCTGCAGGCACTTCGAGGAACAGCAGCAAGATGCTGGCAGTAGAAATGCGTTTTTGAAACTTATTTTATAAAATGACAAGAAAAGCCCCGGCTACCTAGGAAAGAGGGGAGGCAATGAAGAAAATGTTCAGGTGAATGACCAGACATCAATGAAGGAAGGAGAGGGGGGTGAAGGGTGTGTAGGTTGGGGGGTATTAAAAAGCATTGCAACTATGCAAGGATAGGTGGGGGCTAATATACCGTATTTTCCGGTGTATAAGGCAACTGGGCGTATAAGACGACCCCCCACTCTAACCAATCATTTGGGGGTCGTGTTATATGCACAGTATTGTACTGTTCCTTCTGCCTGTCAGATCTCACTATTGTGAGAGAACTGAGAGGCAGAAAGAACTGTACACTACTAGTTCTTAGTAATGAATGGGCACGTTCCTTTAATGAATGGGCGTGTTCCAGTGAAGAGCCAATCCAGGCTCTCGACTGGAGAGCCAATCCAGGCTCACGTCCTGCTTTTCAGCTTACACGAGTCCTGCTGTGAAGCAACGAGAGCCTGCCCAGGAGGACTCGTGTAAGCTGAAAAGCAGGAAGACAGAAGGAGGCACAGGAGGACTCGCAGGGACGCCAGACCAGAGAGGGGAATAGAGGGGACACCGGACGCTGTAGGTAAGTACTGGTACCCGGCGTACAAGATGACCCCTGACTTTGTCATAGATTTTTCGGGGTTAAAAAGTCGTCTTGTACGCCGGAAAATACGGTAACTGCCACTGTCAGTAATGATGGGTGGGGTAATATTGCAGCCACTGATACCATGCTGGAGTCACCTAATGCTTTCAGTGGTTCCTCCTGCTGATCCCATTGGTCAGAATACAGAGGCTGGCATAATGAAAGGACCAGATATGCGCAGAGATTTCAGCAGGCTGCCGCCTTTATTAAGGTACAGTTGGAAAAGTAAATGTAATTTGCTTGCTTTTGCATGAGGCTCTTTAATTCACATTTAAAGTTGTTTTAAGGTCCCTGCACAGCAGTCAAGGCTTATTCCTTGGAAGCATCTGTCCTTAAAATTTAAAGGGGGGGCGGAATTTAGCTTATGGAATGTGGCGTACGAGCTATATCCACCCACCCAACCCCCCACCTGACTGAAGATCAGCAATTCCATGGATCAGATTTCCTGTGGCAGACGTGAGAGCCCTGCCTGCACCCCTCACATTGTGAATGTATATTTATATAGAATCACATGTTTCATCTCTGGGGATTTCCAAGCTATGTGTAAGAATAAATATCCCGCACCACACACTGACCGGGCTGGTAACAAGGCTGCAGAGAACAATATCTGTCCCCAATCACGGGTACTACCGGTGATCAATACAACAAATGTGTCACATCCTCCAATGGCTAGAATCGTGTACAATGGCCGACTGGAGATTATAAAAATAGGAGGTCGGTGGCTGGGACTGAATTTGTTCTGATATATCTGTTAACGTTTGACGCATGCATGCTGGGTAATGTGACATCTGCTTTACTCCACAGAAGGACGGAGCCATCTTTGTACTGTCATCACCCAGGGTAACCATCTATGACCTGGATCGAGATGCTGATACAGAGATGGCATGTGTAGATTGTTATTCTTTGCAGTTCCTAGCAAAGTATTTGATGTTGTGTTTGTTCTGTAATATGATTGATTTCACCATTATATCTAATCATGTGACTCCTAGCATTGCACATCCGAGCCCCCTGATGTATTAATAGAAGATGAGGGAATTTGGTACCGGTACTCACGGGACAGAAGAAAGAGTTCTCTGTGATGTAACGGGCCATGGTGGGGTTATCAGAAGACATGGCCATGATGAGAAGCAGAGCATCCCGCGCCTGCTGACCGATGACCCCCTCGTGGTGGATGAAGGGAACCAGCAGGGAGAAGATCAGGAGATTGGCCGGTCCGTCTTGCCCGGTGGAATCTTGGAAGAAAAGCTCCAGGGTGGAGGGCTCCCGAGCCAGGGAAACACACAGCTGGTTCAGCAATAACACCAAGTTGTTTTCCAGCACAGGTGAGGCCGGCCCAGGGGAGAAAGTGCCCAGGAGGGTGACCAGGGGGCGCAGGACAGGCTGGTACCGTAAGAGTGGTTGGTGGGATTGGCTGATCAGCATCTCAAACAGCTTCAACTGTTCCACCTAGAATGAGGGAAAAGATAGATCGTTAACACACAGGATTTCCCCAACATTTCCTTCCAGTGAACACTGAGGGCCTGTAATACCCAGGGAAAAAACTGAAGACTAGTAGCCTGTGGTCTCCTTGTATTTGAGCTTTTTCCCCATTACAGACTTACCATGATTTGTTCTGCAGAGGTAGCCATCTTGGAAGAGAAGTAAGGCATTGCTTCCTCACAAGAAAGCCTCCAGCAAAGAGACCAGTTACATCGCCAAACCTCAATCCCAATATCCTGAGACTAGGTGAAGGCAGTAGTGCCCCAGATCTTACACTGCAGATGTCCTGCTGAGGGCCTACAGAACAAGTGAGCCTGTCATTTACATTTACATTTTACAGGAGGAATGTCAGGTAGTTGTTTAAGGTGCAGTACAATACAAATTAAATTCTCCTTTAAACATAGAAGATCTTCCCTTATTCCATTCTGATCAACTTGACGTTGACATAACCCCCCCTTTTCTTCCAAGCTAGTAATTAGTAAATGCATCATTAGCAGTATATTGGTTTGTGTAGAGAGGTCCTTACACAAACCAAGGTCTCCATCAGCTTTACACATCTGGACACAAAAACCTTCCTATTCCTCTTTGTAAAACTGCTCCAGCATTATGAAGAGAACCGGCCCAAATTCTTTATTGAAATGTCAACTGGACACTTACAAGTGTTTGTGTAGTTTAGGACATTTTTGTGTAGTTTTAGCTTAATGCATGACCCCTTTGTCTTGTTCAGGTTTCTGCATCAGGTTTTTATGCAGAACTTCTGCTTCACTTTGCTCTATTTTAGCATCTACCTTTATAAGCCTAGGGTGGTTTAGTTTTATAATATTACAGGAGGAAGGGGGGGGGGGGGTTATTACTTCCGCAGTCATTGTGTAACTGTTAAAATTCAAGTACGGCATTTATTTCACATTATAGAGTATACAAGAGGAATTTATTTGCTAAGATGGGCAGCACAGTGGCTCAGTGGTTAGCACTCTGGCCTTTACGGCACTGGGTCCCAGGTTCATATCTGCATGGAGTTTTTATCTTCTACTCATGTTTGTGTGGGTTTCTTCCCACATTCCAAAAAATGCAGTTGGTTTTTGGCTTCTCTCAAACAACCTTAGACTGTAATAATGACATATGACTATGGTAGGGACATTAGATTGTGAGCTACTTTGAGGGACAGCTAGTGACATGACTATGGACTTTGTACAGCGCTGCGTAATATGTCTGCGCTATATAAATACTGTGTAATAATAATAACAATAATGTTCTGATGCCATTGTTGAGTTGGGGGTGGTTCCCCTTATGAGGAAAAGACGGCTTCTATTACTTGGAGGTTTTGTTTTGTCTACTCTGGAACAAAATAGTTGTGCATATCGTCAACTACTTATATTACATCTCTCACTACCTAAGCAGGGGCAGAACCAGAGGTCTGCGAGGTCAGGATCCTTCAGCACCTGACTTTACCCCGCTGCAGGGATGTCACTTTGGCCAGTAACGTGACATTAGTCACCTTTTTCTCCTCAGTGAAATCCCTCTGTAGGTGCCAGCGGAGCAGCTTCTCCAGAATGCCCTCAGATGCCACGTAGGCCAGGATGGGTCCCGGTCCCTCCCTATCTCGCGGTCGCTCTTCTGCTAAGAGGCTCAGCATCTGGTAAGTGTTGTTCCGCACACAGCTCATATCATCTGTGGTGACAATATCTGCAGAGGACCCCTGACGTTCCAGAATCCTTAGAACCTAGAAGACAAGAGACAAATGTCATGCTTAGAACTCTGTATCACCTACAATATCTGTTTTTATGAATTGCTCTGAACAAGAAACAAACCCATGCACAAAGCTCAGCACTATTATCTCTGCTGATAATCTACAACATAGGAAGCTGGAATAATGACACACCGATATATAATTCCAGATATTTACTGGCTGCTCGTTCTGCATTGTATGCGGTGTCATTGACAAGGCCGGGAGAGGACCATAAAGAGTAGTCATGTAGGACTGCTTGTCACAACTTGAACCAGCATGTGGAATATAGGAAGTTCTATGCAAGGTAACGAGCTCTATAATTGAAATAATAATATTATGTGATAAAGCCCCAGAGATTACAAAGTCCATAGATCTCTTGTAAAAGTTTTTAGACTCAGGGCCATAACTGATATCAATAATGGGTCGGACATTACAAAGCCTTGAAAGTTGAAGAGCTGAGCAATAAATCTGATAGAACACAGACCTCACACAGACATCAGCTACCCTGCGGGAGTTATTGAGAACTACGAACATACCAAGCATTATATCTTATCTTGTAGGGCCAATCATGTTTTGTTTAACTCCAAATAGACTTTTTAATTGTTTTCCTTCATTCAAAATGCACGCCTTACCTGAGACCAGTGGTTTTTGAAGACCATCAAGCAGGTCTCGGGGTCAGCGGTCACCAGGGGTTGGAGGCTGGCACTACGGCCGGGCTTGGCGCCAGCGCCTCGAGGGTTGAGTTTACTAAGCCAGCTCATTCTTGCTTGTCTTGGATCACAAGGTGGGGAGGAGAGTGAATAGAGGGGAAAACAAAGGGGACAATTAGGACATGGAGAGGGACATGACCCCTGCTCATCCCGTCTGTAGACTGGGCCTCTTCATGACGCCTTCAGGCTCTGTGGAGAGAGAGAGAGAGAGAGAGGAGATAATTACTTAAACTTTCACTGAACTTTTTATTCTTTATTAATAGAGAACCATCTATTTAAAACTCGACACAGTTACAGACAAAAAATAGATATGATGCTGTCAGAATGACCCAAAAAACTGTCAGGCTTTAAAAATATATTTTTATTTAATATGAGATCGGTAAATACTTACCATACATACACTGATCAGCCAAAACTTTGAAACCACCCACCTAATAGATTTTTTAATATTATTAATAACATTATTGATAATAATAATAATAAACAGGATTTATATAGCACCAACATATTATGCAGCGCTGTACATTAAATAGGGGTATCAAATGACAGACAGATACAGACAGTGACACAGGAGAGGACCCTGCCCAGAAGAGCTTACAATCTAGTAGGTGGGGGAAGTATCACACAATAGGAGGGGGATATGTAGTGGTGGGAAGTAGTGAGAGTTTAGTAGACAGAAGAAGACGGGCAGGCAGGTTCGAAAAATGGGTTTTGAGCGCTCTTTTAAAAGAGCAGAAAGTAGAAACAAGCCGAATGAGACAAGGAAGACCATTCCAGAGAGTTGGGGCAGCTCTAGAAAAGTCTTGGAGCCGTGTGTGTGATGAGGTCATGAGTGAGGAAGTCATTAGTAGGCCATTGGAGGAGGGAAGAGAGCGGCTTGGGGGGGACAAGAGCTGTGGAGGGATTTGAAGGCAAATCACAGGATATGAATTTGATAAGGTGTTAAGGATGCCAATGAAGAGAACTACAAAGAGAGGCAGCAAAAAAGGAATGGTGGTAAGGCTGTGTATGGGGTAGGTAGATGGGAAGGCTGTGTATGGGGTAGGTAGGTGAGAAGGCTGTGTATGGGGTAGGTAGATGGGAAGGCTGTGTATGGGGTAGGTAGGTGGGAAGGCTTGTATAAGAGACACAGGGGGTCTGTGTGCATCAGCGGGCAGCCGTGACCGCACCATTCCACTGACATCAATGTGCGTGACAGCAGCTGCAGAAACATTGCCCGGTGTAATGGCACACACGCCATTATCCATGTATCCAGGGCAAGAAGTCATTTGCCTCCCCCCTGGGTGGCAGGAGGTCATAGCCCGAGGCTCGGCCAGCATTCCTGTGTATCTGTACAGCTGGGGGAAACACTGACCTGCACATCTGTGAGCGAAGATTTCACTTCTGTACGCCCCTTCCCATTACACGAGAGGCAGATCATGCAAGTGCACTATTCTTTCTAAGACTCTTAGATTGTAAGCTCTTCGGGGCAGGGTCCTCTCCTCCCGTGTCACTGGCTGTATCTGTCTGGTGTTTGCATCCCCTATTTAATGTGCAACGCTGGGTAATATGTTGGCGCTATAAAAATAGTTTAATCATATTAACAAGGCAAACCCTAACTAAATAATGTTATTCTGATATATTAAAGTTATTCTTTTTTGAGAAGAATTTGCAGAGTTTGCATGTACAATTGATATCAGATGACACTGGACAAGTGCTGTACACCCAGCACCATTCAGGTCTGTGGAGAGACGAGTGAGCGAATCTCCTTCATAGAGATACCACAGCAGTTCTTTCCAAATGGTTGTTCATCAATCAGCCCACATGGTGAATTGATAAAGGATGTCGGGGGAGCTCTGTGCACATCAGAACTTTACTTGAACCTTCGTCTCAGGCAGCTATTATCTGATGTGATGTATTGCTCCCCAATAAAGAACTAAAAAGGGTAAAAACACTCCATGCACTTCATGCATCCCACATCCAGTATTCTCCCTAGAAATGTTTTTAGGCCGGGTGGGTAGAAGCTGTAGGTGGGTGGCAGTTTGTGACCCAACTATTCAGTAAACACCCAAAAACAGCCAAGTGGTGACCGATAAGTGCCGGGTGGTGCACCCAGCTAAAAGAAGCCGGAGAGATCACTTTAAAGGTTTGAATGAAAACTCTTTCTGGACACCGGCCAGGATTTTTAATGCTCCTAGAAGTGCCTTGGAAGCATTTGGGAAGATAAACGACATGTTTCCACTTCTATACCCCCCCATTTCCTGTACGGGACAAACACAATGCTCAAAAAGCTTCTCCTATAGCAGATTACAAGCATTGGATAAAGACTAGAAGCCGATCTTAGATGCCTAAGGATAAAAACCGTGCACCAGGGAGTGGTAATCACAGAGCAAAACAATCATCCATCTGAACATTACCTTCCAGAAGTTCTGAATACTCACCGAACAGGCAACCCTCCCTCTCATCCAAAAACTACACCCACAGGCAGAAGGTGAAGCATTGGAAAGTGTCAGCACATAACAGGGATTGTATGGGGTGTAAGTGTAAGTGTAAGTGTAAGTGTGTAAGTGTAGTGTTTGAAGAAAGCAGAGTTGGTATTTGTTGCCTGCCGGAGAGGTATTTACAGGCACCTTCCGCACAAACCTTTCACCTTGTTCTATAAAAGTGCAGTTATTCTGCCAAACAACGAGCGTACGTGACCCGATCACTTAAAGCGGACCTATCATAACAATATTTACTTATATAAAAGGGTAGAGAAGTGCAGGAAGAAGAACCAAAAAGACAAAAGTAGATGGCAGTGCCCGGTGTCCAGTCTGCATTTGGATGAAGGAAGACGGAATGGTTCACCTTGCATTGTGACCCAACTACCTACAAACAGCTAAAAGGGGCCGGGGAACTGAAGATTGGGCCATGATGATGCAGGTGTGCAGAGGTTCATTCTGCCTCGGCACATGACAAGGAAGCTGGGATTTCAGTAATTGCCCATAAACAGCCGAGTGGCTACTAAAAAGTTCTGGGTGGTGCGCCCGGCTAAAAGGGGCCAGAGATATCACTGCAACTGCGTCACAAATGTTGCAAATATGTGAAATTTGTTTTCCCTGTGAGCAAACCCACTTCCTCCTCCAATAATGACTTTTCTTTTAGTGCAGGTTGCATAGATGTCCAGTGTTTTTCTGGGTCCCTTTTAGCTGGGCGCACAACCCGCCACTTTTCAGTAACCACCAGGCTGTTTCTGAGTGGTGACTGAAAAGTTGGTTCACAATACAGGGGCTGTTACCCGCCTACAGCTTCTTCCCACCCGACATGAATAAAATTCTGGGGTAAATACTTGATCTATAGCAGTCTCATGAATTCAGGCAAAAGTTTGGCAATGCCAAAAATCCAGGAACTATTCTAAATTACAAAACCTCCACAATCTCAGCACAATTTTTGACAGAATAATCAAAAATGTTAAATGCCAACAGTGATCACAATATTCCAGTGTTCTCTCCAGGCCCTTTTAGCTGGGCGCACCACCCGGCACTTTTCAGTAACCACTCGGTGGTTTTTGGGTAGTTACTGAACAGTTGGGTCACAATATAGGTTGGCTGCCACCCGCCTACAGCTTAAAAAAGAAATACTGTAACCCAATGTGTACCCATAGTTAGTTTCCTCTGACTTTGGTGTAATGAATTCACTCCTCATTCACCCTTTACATTTCATCAGCTGATCTTCTATCCTGACACCACACACTCCAGAAAACACGTCTACAGGACAAAGAATTCCACATTTGACACTTTCTTCTGCTTGAGGGCACCTGCTGGGGTGGAGGGAACAACAAGCTTCACGTCTTCGCTGCTTCAAATGTAAAAGATTTATACCTCCTAGATTGTAAGCTCTTCAGGGCAGGGTCCTCTCCTCCTCCTGTGTCACTGTCTGTATCTGTCTGTCATTTACAACCCTTATTTAATGTACAGCGCTGCATTATATGTTGGCGCTATATAAATCCTCTTTAATAGTAAGACAACTTGTAACAACAGATTAACCTCCTGCAATAAACATTGCGATCTCACACACAGCTGGGCCATCACCTTATTGGAGGGTCAGTCCATCCACACCAGGAGGTCTCTGTGAACTTGATGGGCCGTGCCAATCCTTACTGACCTTCACCAGGAGGAGAGGGCACAGCGTGCAGTCTGGAAAGCTCCGTCGGTGCACACGTGTGGCTCCGATCCTTTCACCTACACAACACGGCAGTGAAAGTTCTGACAAGTATGTGCAAAACACAAGCTGTGCTGCAGGTGTGTCGGGGAATGCTGTGACATGTCAGGGGTAGCTTATTATGGAACAATGATTCATTGGATTTCCACATCAACATACCTGAATCAGCAGAATTACCGTCCTCATTTCCTTATTACACGATGTCAATAAAAATCAGACCTGGAGAACCCCCCCCCAAAAAAAAAAAAGTTCACAGTATTTACCCCAAGCTGGATGGGAGGAAGTTGTAGGTGGGTGGCAGTCCCTGTGGTGTAACCACCTCGGGTGGTCACTGAAAAGTGCCGGGGGGTGGCCCCTGATGAATGGGACTGGGGAGAACACGCACCATTGTCAGGCGGTGGCGTTGGAGTCTGCTTGCCATGACAACAAATGGCAGAGAAGTTAGTTATTATCTGGTTGGGTTTAGGATAAACAACGATGGTTTGTTCACACAATAAACAGGGATGGTTCGGGCACACGTTCACATATTTTGCATTGTTTCCTAACACAGGTACGACGTACAAGGAAAAGGTGCTTCATACAGAAATCTCTCCACGTCTACCAACCTGCAGGGAAAAGACTCGTAGAAATATAAATTACCGGACCAATCAAGGTTCCTTTTTTAATTCTACACCCGATACCTTTCGATTGATTGGATGGTGAATCCAATAAAACGATCGAAGGAAGTAAATTGATGGATGTATGGCCAGCTGGAGACCTATATGAAGAATGGGGGAAAGTATTCACTCTGAAAACAAGAATGGGGATTAATTCACCCCCAGTGTGGACCGCAGACAGCGTGAGCCTCATATCATGCTCATGGCCTCCCGGCGGACTTTGACCTTCTCTTTGCAGGAAGTCAATCAGTGTACATACACGGCGGGGTGTGTCACCCGGTTTCCTGACCTCTGTACCAGAGAGAATCATGACACTGATCAATATCACATTTAAGCATTCCAGACATACACACAACGGTTATCTCATATACTGACACCAGGAGCCAACAGAATATCTGCAATATATACAAAAGAAAAGGAATGGGGAAAAAAAAAAGATTTATGTTGCCAATCCAATCACTAAAACCCCATAAATTCTCATGAAACGTATTATATCAAGTTTGACAAGGTGACCATATTCTGAGACGCCATGTGTTCCATTACCACGATCCATCTCAGAGATGACCTTCACCATCATGAACGTCTTTGTTGTACAATCTCCAAAATACGTTGGGTATGGAGACAGTTTTGATGACTTAAAATTGATAAATTAAAGGGAATTCAGCAAGCAGTGTATTATGTGTACAAAGGATTAAGTATCTTCAATCACAATTCCATTTGCAGCAGCGTTCTCTCCAGCACCTTTTAGCTGGGCGCATCGCCCGGCACTTATCAGTTACCACCCAGCAGCATCAGGAAGAACACAGCTGGGCTTTGCTTCTTGCAAACGAAAGCATCAGTCAAGTGAGGGGGTTTATATTACTTTAACAATACACAAACTAGTAAACCAAACTAGGAACTCCAGAAAGTGAAAAGACATCGACCAAGTGAAGGTCAGAGCCAACATTTAGGACCCATTCACACCCCTAGGCTGAACAACAACAAAGTGAATCCACCGATTCCAACTGTTGTTCACACTGAGCGAGAATGCTGCGTGTGGGATGAAAATGGTGCAGATCACAGCATGCTGCAACACATTAAAAATATTAAAAGTAAGTTGGCGGCTCTGGCTGTAAAAAAAAGAAAATGCCGAACCCCAAGCCAACAATTATTTATAGGTTTGTATAGGGCCAGGACAGATTTCAAAGCTATTCATGGTTCCACTTCCTCCGACAGTGACAACAGAAGTAAAACGTTTTCCCTGGACATTCACTATTAGGGTTCCACAATCAAAGTCCCTGTGCAATAATCTCTCCAGGTTTCTGGCAATAAAGCGGTACACGGGTGACCCGGCTGATCAAATCACGGGAACTTTATTATTCCACACGACATTCCTCCTACAAAGTGACCTGTAATTAGGCTGCTCATTCACCGTGCACAAATATAAGGTATAAGTAAAATGTACCTTTCACCCTACACGTCCTGGATTAGTCTGAGCAGGTAAAATCAGTGACCGCACATTTCACAAGTGACCAGATCCTTGGGAGGAAACCAACAGTGGTCACCCGAGGCAAAAGGTAAAGCAATGCCCCTGTGCAGGCAAGACCTACGTGGCCACAATGCAGAATGAGATACCCGTGGCGTTCTCTTTCCGGTCTCCACCCCCAATCTGCTATGGAAAGAAGAACACGCCTACCAGGAACGTTACCGGAGTGTACCGCACCTGACATTACATATTGGTTCCGACAAGAATGCCGGCTTTGCCACCACAGAAAATGGAGCGGTGGAGTGGTCATGTGACCAGAGGTGAAAGTATTGTACCAATTACACACCGGCAGATGAATGGCCATTTCACAAGAATGAAATCTGCACGGGTCAGTGTCCTCTGTATGCAGGTTTGTCATCTGCAGCTCAAATGTATTGTACAGCGCTGCAGAATATGTTGGCGCTTTATAAATAAAAGTTAATAAGCGGGATCTATAAAGTGACTTGCCCCACCCTGCGCCCTGATTTTATTACTGCCCTCCGGTTCTATATATATAGCAGCAATCAGTCTACAGAATGACACGGATCATTATTTGGCGGATGGCTCTGATTGGAATATAGATCCCTGGCTGTGGGAATGATGTGACGGAGCAGGACCTCCGCAAGGCCAATATCCGGCACTGCTAGTCATGTGACCCATCAGAACATAGCACAGGACACGCATGGTACCGCGCCGCCCAGCACCGGCAGCCCGGATCACAACGCCGCCCAGCACCGGCAGCCCGGATCACAACGCCGCCCAGCACCGGCAGCCCGGATAACACCACGAACTTGGGGACTTTTTTTGGAGAGGCCGGGAAGTGTATAAATATAATATAGACACATACTACAGAAACACAACAGGACTAACCCATCTCCTTTCCTTCATACCATAGGCAGGGTTCTGTAGTCTTCGCATACAGAGCAGAATGTCACGGATTACAGTCAAAAAGAACAGGAAGCCACAAGATTCCTGGCTGAACAAAAAATATTTCTGATCTATCAGGCATTACAAAACATTTACTGGTGAATGTAACAGACCAAATGGGGTCACATAAGAAAAGTTCCTAGTTTGGGGGGTCACATACATATTAAACTCCTAACATTAAAAAAAATTTGGAACTTCCCTTAAGAATGGCCGGTGTGTTTGTACATATAAGTTCCAGGCTCTGCGTATGTGGAAACTTGGCGTGTTTGTGTGTTTGTCTGCCGGGTGCCAGGAGATTTGCCGCTGGGATTACACAAACATTACAGCGTCTCATGTGACTATGAACATGTGACTCTGTGCCACAGCATGCCAGTGAGGAGGAAGGTGGCAATGCCATTCAACCTGGCATGGCAGAGACAGAGGAGGCCAACCTGACAACACCAGATCAAGGGATAGAAATACAACAACAACAACCTTATAGTGTGGGGGCCCAGACCAGTACTTATTACCTCCAAAGGGGGCTAGTCCTTTTTTTTTTAATGTAGTGCTTGGTTTTGCTGCCCATTTTCCACACTATTTCTCAGGTAGCCAATAAATCCTCAGTATTACCCCCAGAAATATTTTAGGCTGGGTGGGAAGAAGCTTTGGGTGGGTGGCACCCATAAGCAGCTGGGTGGTTACTGAAAAGTGCCAGGTGGTGCACCCGGCTAAAAGAGGCCGGGGAGAACGCTGACCTAAGTTTATGTTTTCGAAGGTCTGGGGAAAACCCCATGCTGATAGCGCCCCAGATCTGAACCTGGGACCCCCGCGGTGCAACAGACTTCTTGAACAAAACCCAGCAAAATCAGTTTTTTTATGGCTTCACCAATTCATTGGTTGGAAATGACCCCCTTGAACTAGAGTAATCTGCTCGGGTTCATGAGGGCACCAACACTGATTTCCTAAATTATTGCAACATGAAAGATGTAGCACTATACACGACACAAAACAAAAGCAGCAATGTCACCGCTTTCCATAAATAAGCCACAAAGTGGTGAGGAAGCAAGATGGAAGCATTCTGGGGAGGAGGAAACATGGAAGTCGGCTTTATGGGACAGGGAAAAGAAGCAGATGATTTGCAGAACATAACTCCTCACCGACTGTCAGCTCCTGAGCCAAGCCACCGAGGCTTTATAATCCGATCGCGGGTGTCACTGCACACAAAGAGTTAATGTCACACCTAGACGAGGTCGGCTGCTAGGCACCGAGTTCCGCAGACAGCTGCAGGGCATCACCGTGCTACAGGGAACTCCCAATGGGGAACATCAGAACCACAACAAGGAAGGAGGATACAGGTGAAAAAATATCGCAATATATTCCTCACAACATCGCTATACAGAGCCTAGACAGAAAGATCTGACAATGAGACTGAGTACATGCTTTCTCCTGCCTGCAGCAGAATATTGTCATCATCTCAGTCTGGTCTTGTGATATATCTGCAATATACTCAGACAGGAAAGGTTACCATGGAACTAAAATCTTTGAATTTTTTTACTCACCTGTCCCCTTTCCATTGCCGCCATCTTTTTCTTCTTCTTGTGAAGCAAGACTGGTCTTGTATCGGCCCCTTCCTATGGGGGGCGGATCTAACGGGCCCCTCCCCCATCCACTCTCCTATATGCAAAGGCTGTGCAGCACAGTGATGGTGTCCTGCTTATTTTACAAAGTAATAGTTAGCAAAGGGATTTGTACACAGTTTGGTTACAAAGGAATACAAGCAGTGTTCCCCCCTAGGCCCTTTTAGCTGGGCACACCACCCGGCACTTTTTAATAATCACTCATCTGTTTTTGGGTTGTTACTGAAAAGCTGGGTCACAATACAAGGGGAATGCCTCCCGCCTACAGCTTCTTCTCATCCAGCCAAAAAAATATTTCCAGGGAGAATATTGGTAAGTATACTTGCATTGAAGTTTTTGTATTCAGGTGATAAGGATAGATTTAATTTTAGGATTTCAGGTGCGAGAGGTTGTTAAAGTGACTCTTGAGCAGTGCTGGAGCTTGTGCCCAACTCAGCATTGGCTGCCAGGATACCCAACGGATAGCCGTTGAGACTGAATAAATCCTGAGCACCCGCATGGGAGTTACATCGGCCTGGCCAATCAAGATGGCCAGAGATCAGAACATGGAAGAGAAGAAAGAAGATGCTGGTGGGCCGACTACAGAACGGGGACAGGTGAGCGTGATCTCCCCAGCTCCTTTTAGCCGGGTGCACCACCCGGCACATTTCAGTATCCACCCGGCTGTTTTTGGGTGGTTACTGAACAGCTGGGTCACAATACAGGGGCTGCCACCCAGCTAAAAAAAATCCTGAGTTGAGCACTGGGTATTAATATTATTACACAGTATTTATATAGCGCCATCACATTACGCAGCGCTGTACAAAGTTCATAATCATGTCACTAACTGTCCCTCAAAGGAGCTCACAATCTAATGTCCCCCCATAGTCATATGTCATTAATGTAGTCTAAGGTCAACTTAGGGGGAAGCCAATTAACCTCACTGCATGTTTTTGGGATGTGGGAGGAAACCTCCGCAGACCCGGGGAGAGCCTGCAAACTCCATGCAGATAGTGTCCTGGCTGGGATTTGAACCTAGGACCTAGCGCTGCAAAGGCTGGAGTGCTAACCACTGAGCCACCGTGCTGCCCAACTAGTGATGGAGCGTGGAGGGTGCTGGCCCTGCGTTGCACCCGCATGCTCCATCATGTACAGGACTACCGTTATGGCCGGCAATAGGAAAGATTTCATTGCACCAAAACTGACCTCCGGAACCAACGTGTGGATGAGACACAAGGTGATGTCAATGATTTCATAACCAATTACATTTTACAAATAATCCCAGCAAATCAATGAGGTTTTGTCACAAAGTGAGACGATATAAAGGCGTCATCAATCTTTTTATCCGATCATTAAACAAAAAAAAGCAAAAACGGCAAACAATATTAATTGAAGGCAACAAACTAAAAAATGATTATAAGGGGAACGGCCAAATCCACATCCAGAGACCCCATCAATACTCCCGATCAGTATTTGCCCCAGAAATGTTTTAAGCCAGGTAGGAAGAGGCTGTGGGTGGGTGGCAACCCCTGTATTGGGACCCAACTTTTTAGTAGCCACCCAAAAACAGCCAGGTGGTTAATGAGAAGTGTCGGGTGCTGCGCCCGGCTAACAAGGGCCGGGAGAACACTGCTGATCTTTGACCATCTTGATTGGCTAGGCCGGGATGAGGTGCGAGGGAGTTCATTCAGTCTTGGCAAATGCGAGGGAAGCTGAGATTGCCGGATAATCCTGGAAACAAATACTGAGCAGGGAAGTTTGTCAGCTTGGTGGCTATCAGGCAAATAAGGAATGTTTATAGCAGAAGAGACACCCCCCGTCCCTTCCTGGACCTACCTGAACTGCAAAACGTGGGATTTCAGTTTAATACGCAAAGGCTGGCAGCTTTTCTAATATCAGCTTTGGATACAAAGGGCTAAGCGGAGTTCCCCCTTTATTCACCACTACATGGATACCAGGAGCGTTATATATATTAGCGTGCGGCACCGTACTGATCCCATGATACATGGAGCACCCCGAGAGCTCGGAATGAGGACATCACACTCTGTTCTGGGTATTTTAATTCCTTATTTCCATACCTGACTACTCACCGAAAATCATTGCTTGGGATAAAGATTTTTATAATTGTAATTTTCTTATAAATATTTGGAGTGCTCAGCATGCTCCCAGGGAGGTCAGTGATCGGAGTGCTCAGCATGCTCCCAGGGAGGTCAGTGATCGGAGTGCTCAGCATGCTCCCAGGGAGGTCAGTGATCGGAGTCCAGGGGGCAACACCATGGCAGTTACATTAAAAACTGAAACACATTGCGTATCAATCTACAGGAAGAAGCAAATGATTGCAGATCCCCCTCCCCCCCCCTTTTCTGCCCAGCAAACATCACATGACGCCAATTCACCCAATACAAATCTTATACCCAACATGATCAGTGACTACTCCAGGACTCCAACACCCAGAACACCACACCTCCACATCTGGGGTCACATGACCAGAGGGTGACAACACGGCTGTGCAATCTTACTGCAAACACAAAAAGTGTTGTCACCCTGTAAAAGGGAATAGAACATAGGGAGAGAGGGGACATTGGTATAGCTGTATATATCGGCAACAGTGGCTGTGTCGTATTTATTTTGGAGTCTATGGTATTTCAGGGGAGGGGTACAAGGATATATACAGTCAGTGCCATGGGGTACAGGGTGGGCTGGCTCCCCTCGATGTGTTATAGTGGGGTATATGTATGTTGGGGTCAGTATATCGCACACAGTAGTAGTAGCAGTGTACAATGGTGGGGGAATGGGGGGTCCTATAACACTGAGGTGAATACACAGGGCAGGTGGGCTGGCTCCCCTCGGTGCGTGTTGTAGTACAGTCTAGGTATGTTGGGGTTGGCATGTTGCACACAGTAGTAGTAGCGGTGTACAATGGGGGAGGTTCCTATGACACTGAGGTAAATACATTGGGGGGGGGGGGGTGCTGGCTCCCCTCGGTGTGTGTTATAGTGGGGTATATGTATGTTGGGGTCGGCATGTCGCACACAGTAGTAGTAGCGGTGTACAATGGGGGGGTCCTATGACACTGAGGTGAATACACGGGGTGGGGGTCTCCTCCCTGTACAGTGCAGACACAGTGGTGGTGAATACACACAGGCTATGTATACATACACAGAGATATGGGCAGCACACACATACCCCGGTGTCGGTGCTCATTGCCCCTCTTCCCCTTCGGGGGGTCTCACCTGTCTCCACGGCTCCCAGCCGCCATCTTTCTCCGCCGTGTTGCTGCACCTCTCTGGCTCCGCCCCCTCTGTCAGGCATGACGGGAAATGTAGTCTTCATACCGAGGCCGCTGCGAGAGTCGATCCTAGAGCGACACCTGGCGGCAAGAGCTTGGAACTGAAATCAACCGGGGCACGGGGAGAAATTGACATTGAGTTGTGATGTCCATGAAAATGTCCTTTACTATCTATAAGAATATCTGCCCATGGTTCCTGGAAATATTCCTGATATTATACCTATAAATATACCTTATAATAGCTCTGTATCGATTCCTGATACTATCCTTGGAAATATTGCTAATTTTATCCCTGGGCATGTCTAATTATTCCCCTTGAATTACACAATTCACCCTATAGCATCCATGGGTGAGGGGGTTCTGGGGTGACAACGCTGCTGGTGCTTGGAAAGCTGCTTGGTACTGTTGTCACCCTATAACAGGAAGTTCAGTGAAAGGTTCATTCATAGACTGAAATTTCAAATTGTAGGTGAATCTAAAATGTGGGCCAGCACCCCAATACTATAAAAACAATGCATTATAAAATCTAAAAAAATATTAAAAAAGGTTTTCTTAAATTTTCAGACTATGGCCGATGATCCTAAGTACAATGGAGCTTGTTCTCAGTTCTTCTTTGTGGCCCCATAGACTCGGTCCCAGACATAGGAAGGTGCAAAGATTGTCACTGCACAAGGGCCCTGGACCCTTCTCAGCCAACAGGGATTCCATAGAGGCCCCAAGTCACTTCAGCGGGGGAAGAGGCCCAAGTCAGTTCTGGACAGGGGCCACGTCTGGGTCCCAGGTCTGAGCAATGCTTAGGGTGTAATCAGGCCTTTGGAGGGTGACAACTCTACAATGACACATTGGATAATATTGCATGCAGTGTCACCGGAGTGTCTCCTTCGACTTTTTAGCCTTCGATTTCTGAGCTGATCAAATCCAAGGAAAAAAACTTTTTCCAACCAATTGTAACCTACGTATCATAATGATAATTGGACACATCGATTGATGGAGAGTTGCTGGATGTGTGGTCACATGATCAATCAGTTCGATCAGATACAATGTATCTCTTTTGTTTGAATATTGATGCATTGTGTTCCCAGCCAGGTGTTAATGAGCAGGTGAGGGGCGGAGCCAGCAGATAATCTGCTCCTCAGATGCCTCACCTGTCCCTGGGGTCACCAGCGTTACCAAGGTGAGACGTATGCAGGTAACACAGCGCTGAAAGGTCGGATCTCTTCCTGAGATTTTATGCTGAGCAGCGTTTGGGGGGTCAGGACCCAACGCCACCACCACTGCTGGCGCCATGAACACCCTGACACAGATGATGTCCCATCGAGGGGAGAGGATGAAAAAGGAGATGGAGAAGGAAGAGATCACAGCCTGGACCAAACCTCTGGAAAACACCCAACACCCCAGGTAAGAGGGCGGAGGAGACAACGGAAGGGAGGAAATATGCACTGGGGACACCGGCTGCAAATATTTTAGCATTTTTTTTTTTTTTTTATTAAAATCAAATTAATAAAAATGTCAAATATGAGGACTAAATCCTAACTGTGCAGCATTAATAATGTTTAAACCCAAGATTCACTCATTTTTCTTTGCAGAAAGGGTGAATCATGGTTAAAAATAATAATAACAGACCCCTTAGGGCTTTATTTATAAATGATTCCCCTGTCAATTCGCTGATAATATTCGTTTATTTCCTATTCATTCCCATTGTGACAGCTGTGCACTTTTCATGATTGGCCACTAGGTGGCAGAACGAGTCATTGTTTTAATAGGAGACTTGTAGAGAGATAGAACCATGTGTCAGCGAATTTCAGATGAATTGATTGGGGGAATAATTTATAAATAGAGCCCTGGGTGTTCTAAAGCAATATACATGAACATCTAAGCTCCGCTGATATCCTGCAGCCTCTTAGACACTACCAATATTTTACCATCCTGGCCGCTGAACATGGTGCTCATCTACAGGCACTCCTGCAATGGCTGCATGGCATTATTTAGGAGGGGATTCCTAATGGTGGACCGCGACTGTATAATGCCCACTTGTAGTCTCTTCATGGGAAAAGGTGACAACGTAGGAGCAGAGGAAGGGACAAAATGTTGTCACCCTGTTACAGGAAGTGCCTCATTAAAAACCTTAAGGGCAGGATAACATTTGTATCAATAAAATAAGAATATTTTACTGAAATATACTAACCCAATATCTCTAAAATCCAAGAACCCAAAATCTGCCTTATGTGGGGTAATATGAATGTGGGGTACAGTGTAGAGATAACGGGGGAAGGGTGAGGTGGTTGCACCGTAGATATGGCGCTGACCTTTGTGATATTCTCTCCCTCCAGCACCCAGAAGCGGTCCTGGATTCTGGACCCCTCAGGAGATTTGTACTACACCTGGCTCAATATTATGATTGTACCGGTCACCTATAACTGGGTCATCATCATCTGCAGGTACCGACAAACCCAGCCACAGCCCTGAATGGGGCAGCTGAGCTCCACCAATACCCACTGACACCAATGTGCTTATAGGGAAGGGGTCGGAGGGGGGTATGGGGTTACTGCTGCACATAAGATGGGGCTTCCCATTGGAAGAATGTCACAGATAGCCCATAATATTTTTGATGTCACTTAGTCTGACCGGAGAGGCACAAACTGCTCATTGCTTAAGGAAAGGGACCACAAAGAATGGAAGATATTTCATAGATCAGTGTTTCTCATAACATGATTCTATAATTACTGTACATTAGTCTGGTGCTCCTGGAATGATTGCCTCCAAAATAGCTGGGCATTGGCAAGGCTGCCAACCTTACAAATAGGCAAAAAGATCATTGGTGTCACATAGTCTGACCTGAGAGGGGCAAACTGCACAAGGAAAGGGCCTAAGATTGGCAGATATTTGTGCAGAGGAATGTATTCAGATGAGCAGCCTCTCAGCATGCAGGTAGAAGGTTCATCTGATAGCAATGTATATAAAGTATATCTGATAAAAAACACAAATATTCTGCAACGTCAGTGTAAATATTGTGGGAAAAGGCAAATAGGGACAAACAGTGTGTGGTCAGAATCTATGGCAGGGGAGACCATTTTGCACGTCAATAAACTCCAACAATGGCCAAGACTCTGATGCAAAAGACTTAGGCAGCGTGTATACGTTCAATATTGTCACTGGAAATGATCATTCATGCACGTTCCAGTGAAAGATGAGTGAATGAGCACTGTACACACAGTGCCCAATCTGTTCTATAAAGGCGGGGGGGTAGGAGGACAAGTGGCACCCTGTTGTGCTCTCCTCCCTTGACTTATACTGCGATAATTTACTGTTGGTCATCCATGGATCCATGAACGACGTCAGATGACATACAAGGTTCTCAGATGGGCCCGATCATTCGTATCGGGTGAGAATCACCTGACGTGTCTATAGGCTGCGTACACACATACCATATCCATTGCTGGAAATGATATTTTATGATGGGACGAGAAATGATGGGCGAGAGACCAATCATATTCAGCTAGAGAAAACTGCAATGGTATTTCTTACCTTCATTATTAAACTGGTAGAGATTCAGTCTACACATCTGTTAGGAAACACTTATCAGGCCGGCAATTGCATGCTGTGCACCACCGCCGGATCCTACACTGTTTATTTTGTCCTGCAATGTCACTTGTAGCAGCAAGGAGAATTAAGAAATAGTAGCAGCCCCTGCTTCTCTTTAGCCGTGTAGGCTGATGTATCGGCATCCCCCGCATACGCTAGAAAGCTGTGCACAGCTGATGGGGATTTTAGAGGCAGATTAGTTCCTGACTCTTGGTTGATGGGACTTTATATTCTCTCTGCTCCCAGTCACCGTAGCCTGCTGTAGCATTTACCTGGAGTGTGTTTCGTGTGATTTACTATTGCCTGTTGCTGACCTATCGATTGTGCGCAGCCTGAACCGACCTTTTGTCTGTGACCCCGACTCTGCTTTTGTCTTGCCCTTGTGTACCTGGTCTGGAGGACGGATAATCTGTTATGACCTCTGGCTCTATATTCTGGACGTGTCTCTGTTGGAATCTGGGTACTGTTTTATCTGTTGTCTCCCGGTCCTCTGCCAGTCCTTCCCCAGAGGCCATCCCTTGCGCACTATATTCTCGGGGCAATTGTGTGCTGGGAAATGCTACCAGTCTCCCGGGAGATTGCTATAGGTGAAGAGTGCGGCATTAGATTGGGGGATTGGTGCATGGCGAGTACTGGTTCTGGACCTTACAGCGTCAGGTTGTTATGATAACACAAGAGCACAATGCAACGTTTGGGTCCATGTGAACTGAAATCCTTGCAATAATAAAAGTTACAGGTTTGAATTTATAGTGAAAATGATTTTATTCAGCTTCAGGAGACAAATCACTGCAGGATATAGATTTGATAAAAGTGCACAACAATCAGTCTCTTAAAGTCTCTGAGACACCTAAAACTTTGAAACAAGAAAAAAAAAGCTGGAAATTCCGATGTACGGAATATAAAAGCGCTTTATATTTACTTTCACACGTTTTGCAGTTTCTTTGCTTCTTCAGGGGATAGATATTCTCGGGGTATTATGTGCTGTATTGTCATCATTATTTATACATAAATCATTTGCAAATAAATCTATAATTTAGTATGGAAGATTTCAAAACAGCGATAGTCACATTGATTTAGATAATACTTAATAATGCCAAAGCAGCATCAAGCCATTATGTAATACAAGGAGGGGCTTGAGGAAAGTATCTTCCATATGAATAATATAAATAAACATTTATCCCATTGAGCTCTATTTATAAATGATTCCCCCAATCAATTCCTCTGAAGTTAGCGCTCCACACTTCTCATGTCAGTTCCTATTAAAACAATGACTCCTTCTGCCACCTAGTGGCCAATTATCAAAAGTGCACAGCTGTCACAATAGGAAATGAATAAGAAAGAAAGAGGTTTTATGTCGAATTGAAAGGGGGATTATTTATAAATTGGCTCCTACAATACTGTGTGTTTCAGCACTTTTAAATAAAAAAATAACTACCTGAACGAGGTCATTTAAGATGAGGAAGAGTTAACTCTTTACACCTCTCTTCATTGGTGAACCTAGCCAGAAATGGGCCCCAATGCAGACCCTATAGGGTCACTATATAGGATGACCCATGGCAATGGCATGCTTTGAACCCCCCTATATCCATCCCTTCCTCAATTCCATGCTCTCCTATTTTGCTTATAAATAAAAGCAGCAAATACATTCTCAGCAGCCTTGCAGCAATCCTGACCTCCTATCTCTCTGCACTTCTCTCCCTAGGTCCTGCTTTACAGAGCTGCAATATGGCTACCTGAGCGTCTGGCTGAGCCTGGACTACCTGTGTGACATTCTCTACATCCTGGACATCATTGCCAGCTTCCATACAGGTGACCAGTTCACTCAGCAATCGGGATTTGCTTGCAACACATGTAAAATCTGATTCACAATGACCTAAAAATCTCCATGGGTGACCCCTAGTACAATCAAATAGAGATTCCATTTAGGGTCACTGAAAAGTGTATACCACACCCATATAACACCAGTGACTTTATTATCTATCCTATTGAATAAATACTAAATAATAGCAGTATAATCACACACGGTGTCCAGTAATGGAATGCAGGGGACACCTTTTATCAATTACAGCAAGCAAAAAGAGCAAACATTTGCTCAATAAGCATTTCTAAAGATAAAGTTAGGTCCATAAATATTTGGACAGAGACAACTTTTTTCTAATTTAGGTTCTGTACATTACCACAATTAATTTTAAATGAAACAACTCAGATGCAGTTGAACTGCAGACTTTCAGCTTTAATTCAGTGGGATGAACAAAAAGATTGCATAAAAATTAAAAAAACAGTTGTCTCTGTCCAAATATTTATGGACCTGACTGTATGTTCTGTTTAAGGTATTGTGCAACTAATAATAATCCGTGGATGGCGCTGTGGATATTCTCTGACCAGTGGACAGCCCTACAGTATATGGCATCCACAAAGTGCCATTGGGAACAGATTTATGTAGAATGGACACATTTTATAGGTTTACTAAATAGGTAAATGGGCCACTTGTCAATGTGCGCAGCTGTCACCATAGGAAAAGCTATATGTAAAAACAAAACTGCCCACATTGCTGCATTCTAGTGTTGAACCAGAAATAGTGAAAACCACCAGTAGCCTCTAACCAGACTGACCGTCTAAGTTAATTAGCTATCTGCTGCCACCTAGTGGAAGAGTTGGGTAGTTACCCACAGTACACCTGTGTATCTAGTGTGTGCCATGGCACAGCGATTGGGAATCACTGGTCTAAACAGAAATAATTTATTTTAATATATATTAAATTCATATATGATTGTGTGCTTGTTAATTTTTAATGGGATAACTGGGACTTTAATTGCAAAGCCCCTTAATATAGCATTGTCAACACAATTGGTGAGAGGGGTTTGGGGTCGACTATGAGAACATGCCACAAGTACGAAATTTTATAATATGAAATCTGCAAAAAAATTCCCAACTATACTTACAAAAAGATAAGCCTTTTTTATTTTGGGATTGTCACATAGGTTCCCCCTAACCCCATCCCCAAAAACATAGGGAAAAATCCAAGTTCAACAGCTTTGCAGTTTATTAAAAAATGTTTTATTGACTATACCTTACCATTTTTTGCACAAAAATTACATTGTAATTCACTTGGGACACATTGCCATAGATCCACTGGTAGTTTTGCTGAGAATACAATGTTTATAGGCTTTGTAATTTGGTGTATTTTCACAAAATTGGTAAATTGTTACAAAAATTTAGCAAAAATGAAATTTACCAAATTTTCCCTATAATTAGTGCAGGACACAGATGGCAGATTTAGAAGATTTGTATTTCAAAAGCTTGCAAATGGTAAGGGGATGGAAGGAGGGAGAGGTTTGACAGGGGTTCATTAATTATTTTTTTATACAGTCACCCCCACTAACAAGGATTCTTTACATTACCTTTAGGATTTTTGAAAGAAGGGCTCCTGGTGACAGACAAGAAACAGATTGCCTGGCGGTACGTGATCTCCTCCAAGTTCCGCTGGGATCTCCTTTCTGTGCTCCCAACCGACTTTCTCTACTTCAAGTTTGGCATCCACACTCCATCCGTGAGGATTAATCGCTTCCTGCACTTCCATCGGCTCTTCGAGGCCTTTGATCGCACAGAGACCCGAATCACGTATCCCAATGTGTTCCGGATCTGCAAACTGATGGCCTACATCTTTGTGGTGATCCACTGGAACAGCTGCATTTATTTTGCCCTGTCCAGTTTCATTGGTTTCGGCAAAGACGAGTGGGTTTACCCCAACATCTCCGACCCCGACTTTGGCCGTCTGGGGCGTCAATACCTCTACAGCTTTTACTTCTCCACCCTCATCCTTACCACCGTGGGTGACGTTCCTTCACCCATGCAAGAGGAAGAATACATTTTCATGATCGTAGATTTTCTGATCGCTGTTCTGGGCTTTGCCACCATTATGGGGAGTATCAGTTCCGTCGTCTCCAACGTGAACAGTGCAGACAAAGCCTTCTACCCCGATTATGATCAGGTCAAACAATATATGAAGATGTACAAAGTTAACAAAAGCTTGAAGAAGAAAGTCATTGCCTGGCACCAACACCTTCAGATCAATAAAAAACTGACCAATGAGAACCAGATATTGGAGAACCTTCCCGAGAAGCTGAGGGTGGAAGTGGCTGTCAGTGTCCACATGTCCACCTTGAGTAAAGTGCAGATCTTCCAGAACTGTGAGAAGGGCCTGCTGGAGGAATTGGTGCTGAAGCTCAAGCCGCAGGTCTACAGCCCCGGGGAATATGTGTGCAAAAAGGGCGACATTGGCCGAGAGATGTACATCATCAAAGAGGGGAAGCTGGCGGTGGTGGCCGATGATGGCGTCACACAATTTGCCGTCCTTGGTGAAGGGAACTATTTCGGAGAAATAAGCATCCTCAACATCAAAGGTATGCAATAGCTTCTGCAGCAGATTTGTGCCCCAAGTCATAATTCACATCTTGTTTAAGTGGTGTGAAACACAAAATTACTAAGATTTGGTGGCCTTTTCAGAGCGTTGTTATGGTCAACAGTTCTATAATACAAAACAAGCATAAAATACAATAAAGCTGAGTTTTCTGGAGCTGCCCCACTCTACTCTTGTTATTAAACCGGACCCATCTTCTTCTGTCTCCTAAACCCAACCCTAAAACCATTCTATATCCCCCTCCTCTTACGGTGTGATACGTCCCCCACCTCTTAGATTGTAAGCTCTCCTGTGTGTCTTTGTCTGTCAGTCATCTGCAACCCCTATTTATTGTACAGCGCTACGTAATATGTTACGCTATATAAATCCTGTATTATAATAATAAAAAAGATGAAGGAATAAAATACCTATATGAAAGATATTACACCTGACAAACAATGAGTCTGGTTTAATAAATCCCTCTAAGACTGGAGAAGATAGACTTCTATGGGAGAACCTAGTTGATCAAGCAAACCTGGAATGGATTTCTTCAAAAAACATATGCTATTAGGTAGCAAATGTTTTCAATTCTGGACTAGATCTATTCCAGATTTGCTGGATCACCCAGGTCCTCCCATCTTAATCTATCCTCTTCGGTCTTGGAAAGCTTTAATTAATCAGGTCCAATTTTTCTCTCCAGTCCTGAGATTTACACAGCAAGGTAGGAAACCTGATTTTTCTTGGCTGCAGATAAGTAACCTTACAGGTGTGGGCTCTTCCTCATTTTGGTTTAAAAATGCAACAAAGCAGAATAAACCCAGACAAGTGTATTTGTAATTTTCAGCATCTATTCTTTGAATTAGGGGTGAGTTGTGGATTCAATGTTAGCAATTTTTGTAAATTTACCCACAAAACCCTGGCAGGGTGGACAAGTAAAGGGGCCGGAAGCAGCAGATATCCCTTTCTCTCCTTTAAATATCATATTAGGAATCTCCTCCTTTTCCCATTATGACCTCTGCAAGCGATCTCATGTGCACCACGGTTGGGTTTTACCAAATTGCCCTCAACTTCTCGGAGGGCCCAACTGGTTGAAAGACAGAAGTGTAGACAATCGTAATGTTGTTCATTTGGGGCCCCTACTTTATATTTTCCCCAGGCCCCCTTTTGTATTTTTATATTTTGGATGTTTTTTAGCTGGAGTGTGTTCATATGTTGCCATCATTGCCTAACTCCACCAGAATGGGTCAATAAGTTGGGGGGGGGGGGTGTTCAAATATTTTTGAAAATCAATACCAATTGCCCCCTCATTGGCCTTGCAGGTCCCACTGATGGTTTACTAACCACTGATGTTATTTCTGTGCTGGCTGTTTAGGTAACACATCTGGGAATCGCAGAACAGCGAATATAAAAAGCATCGGCTACTCCGACCTCTTCTGCCTGTCCAAGGAGGACCTGAAGGATGCCCTGACCGAGTACCCCGATGCCAAGGCCATCCTGGAGGATAAAGGACGGGAGATCCTTCTCAAGATGAACAAGTTGGATGAGAAGCTGGCGGCGGCACTGGAGGCCAAGCAACAGGAGATGGAAGACAAAGTCCTGAGGCTGGAAGCCAACCTGGAGTCCCTGCAGACCAAGCTGGCCCGGCTATTGGCAGAACTAGAGTCCAGTGCAGCTAAAATACTTCAGCGCATTAAACGTATGGAGTGGGAAATCAGCCTGTGGGAGGAAGAGCCTATAGAGAGCAGACCCATCCAAAAATCAGAGGATGAAGAATGACACAATGATGGAGGCCAGGGGAACACAATGGAAGGGTCAAGTGCTGAGCTATCGTCCCGGGAAGGTGAACGAGGAATATTTCTGGGAACAATCACCTAGAAAATGTGATTCATGTGTGAATCTGTAATGGAAAATCTCCAGTTATTGACCCACTATTTTTATATAAGTTACAGGCAACCCAGCAGGCCTGTACTGGTATATTGTCACATGATCCTGGGTTCGTCCCTAGGTCACATGACTGTGAGAGGCAGCCAGAAGATTACAGCGAGTTAGCACTTTATTTCCCATATTATCCTATTGGTGAGAACCTGGGGAACCCAAATATCAGCAAAGAGGAGTAACCTGGTGCACTATAATATAAGTAATGTTCAGATTTAAATCAGTCACAAGAACCAATGTGCTGCACTACTCACTACAAATCTCACATTCACCTCATTCAAGCAATGTCCTCCATCACTTGGAATTGGAATTTGTCCTAACTACTGGGATGGTCACATAGTGCTGTACAGAGAACACTGACCCAGTCCCATCAGTCTCTGTACAGAGGAGCGGAGATTTACTTCAAAATGATTTTATCTATTAGATCTGTTTCTTTAATGTTACTTATTTCATCCTTTACATTTCATTTAATGATCTGAATATTTTTTTAATTGTTTCCATTAATATGATTTTTTTAATCTTAGCTATTCGTTTATTGACAATTTTTTGTTTTTTTATGTCACAAATTAAAATACAAACAATTTTGTTCATGTACAACTCAGCCATGCTTTAAATCAGACACAATCTTTTAGACTTTATTCAGGGAAATATGATAGTGACGTGTGACATCAGTTGATGTAGCCAGGAGAAGGAAAACTGACTGGCGTTTTCTTTGCCCCGGGGCGAAGGAGGAATACAGGATGGTCCTGGACCCAATCGAGGACATCTCCAGCGGGATTAAGGCTTCTACAGAAATAAAGGAAAGTGTAATTTTTATTTTATGTTAAGTTTTGTTTTATCAGCATTTAAACTGGAAAGTTTATATCTTCAAATGTGGACAGTAAAACATTATAATGATTGGGTGTACACAAAACATGATGATACACGGAACACTAATAGAGAACAGGAGGTATGGGGGTCCCGATCATTACATCCTATCGGCACATGGTTAAAATACGGTTCATTCACTTCTTGGCAGATCTGGCGTTATAGTTGGGAAGATATTCATACAGCGCACTAGCCCTGGGCAGGGAATTATTCAGATATATGCAAATCATACACTGGATCAACTCATTGATTCAGAGTGCTAAACTTACGGTCATATTGACTATTTTGAACATATATGTTGTAGAACTCCTTTAGCCCCGAAAATCATTACCATATTATATTCTCTATCACTACACTCCTATACATCAGTAACTCCCATACTTATCTCTGAAGCAGGGATCTGAGAAATCCCAAAATGAACGAGGATTAGTTCGCTAACTGATCAAGAATAGCCAAATGTTCCACTAATATACCCACACTGGAATCTGCCTTAAAGGGTATGATACAGTGGTATATGGTCCCCTCCAGGCTGAAACTTTTGTCAAAAAGGACTATGTTTTAGAGGCTGCCAGGACGAGGGTACTGAGTGACATCTGTGGTGGACCTATCCCTCGGTTATAAGGTTCTTGGGGAGGGTATTCCAATTATTAGGAACTTTGTTTCCAAAGCCTGTGTTCAGGGATCCTTTGGTGGCCTTGTCAATTTAAGCCTCCCAACCTTACTAATGCTCAGTTTGCATTGGGGACGCACGTCCTGCTGGCAGCCAAGCAAACTATCACGAGAAATTGGAAGCAACTGATCCCATACTATGAAATGTTGCTGCAAATGTATAGAAAACAAAGACAAAGGAGAAAGCTGGGGTTTGAAGGCAAACTAAGTGTGTTATATGTATAGGGAAGTTATATTATAAGTCATATAACGTACATACAATTCAAAAAAGGAATAAAATCAAAATTAAGCACAACAAACATGATCCCGTCCCTTCAGCTATGCTGAAAGGGGAGTGTTTTGGTACTGGCGCTCTAGATATAGTAAATCTCTATGCAGATGAACTTAATAATTGAGAATATTGTGTAGTGCTCCAACGCATTTCTCCTACAAAGGCTTCTTTAGGGGACCTTTGAGCCACAAAGAGTAACTGGATATGAAAACAATAATTGTGTAAGTATACATAATCATTATGAAAGTAGTTGCCAAAAATATAGAAGAGTATAAATTCAGTGTTGTGGTTTGGAATAAGTGAGTAGACATGTAATAGTTGAATAGAAAAGTACTAATGGTTATAATGTTATAATAAAAAAGACAAATATTTTAACATATAATACTGGCCAATATAAAAGATGTTCCAAAAATGCTGCAACAGTGGTAAAGATGTCTATCAATTTATACAATTAATAAGATTAATCCTCAGGAAGTAGTTTCAGCAAATACTATAGATTGCTTTAAGAAAAAGCTGGATGATTTCTAGAAGCACAGAATATAACTGGGGATTAAGGCTTTAAAGTAAAAATAACAGAGACTGCTGATCCAGGGAACATCCAATTGCCTCATAGAATCAGGAAGAAATTTTTTTCCCCTGTTGGAGCAAATTGTACCCGGGGTTTTTTTTTGCCTTCCTCTCGACCAACTATGTCTTATAGGGTTTTATATCTGGGATATGTTTATTTCCCCAGTGGTTGAACTTGATGGACTTATGTCTTTTTTTCAAACTAACCTACTATGTATATATGTAACTATGTCTACAAGAACCTTCATAATAACAGTAAGCGATATCAATAAAAGACTAAGATAAATTCTGTTGCTTGCAAAAACACCAACCGTATATATCGCTCTATCATACACATGAAATATATGGCACATAGTCAATTCCAATGTAACAAACTCAATGGAAAGGTATTCACAGGACAAAATTGTACATAAAAATGTCAATTAGCTATGTCATTCTATATCTACTCATAATGTCGTTCTGGAAGAACGTATGCAGAGTATTTATGTAGTGACATCATGGGTATGTATCAATAATAGTACACATTTCTATGGTAATAGTGCATCATATTCATATGCATAAATAAAGTGCTTTACTTATGTAGTACCCTGGAGCAGGGAGTACATTGACATTTAGACATTTGTGGATATTAGCCTATTTCCCCTATGCAAAGTTAAAACTTCTTCCTTTATTTCACCTAAAAGGGTGCACTGTTTAATACTGTGTAATTGCATTTTATGTGTTGTAATATATATCCTGTTCATTATCACTATATTTACATGGCTCTGTGGAAAGGGTTAATAAATACTGAGAGACTATTAGAAAAGCTGGTAATTTTCTACAGCTGCCATTGGGTTTAAAGAAGACTGTTTTGGAGTGAAAAAAACAGACGTTGTTTACCACCATGTTTCGGAGTGAAAAAAACTGGTGCATACCTTAAATTGAAGTTGAAGATTCTAAACGCCAGATGGTGAATGCTGTAGGAGAAAATGGATGCAGCAAAAATGATGCTGCGCATGTGGCTCCTTAAAAGCCAGTAGATAGTGGGATAACTTCCGCCCTTAGCTTATGCCCATGTATGCCAGGTTGGGGAATAAGGGGTGTCTGGAGATTGCGCAGTGTTTATAGGACATACTAAAAAAAAAACTATATTGTGGTAGGGCTACACGTAGCAAATAATCAACAGCTGCTGATCTTTGACACATTGGGGCTAATTTATGATGCAGATGCATGTAAGATTGGCAGGCACATATATAGTTTGGTGGCTCACTCGAGATAGAAGTCAGGTGTACTTTGGCCCGAGTCTTGTAAAGGAAAGCTTTCATAAATGAGCAGTTACCGAGAGGATTTTGCAATTTGGTTAAAAGATCAACCCCATTGTCTAATATTGACATTTTGTGACTATTCCTCTATGCAAAATGCCTTCAGTTAAAATATATTTGTGGATTGTCTTTCTTCAACTACCCATTAACCCCCAAACAATAATTATTGGTGAAGGTGTATTTTTTTTTAGTTATTAAAAAGAAAAAGAAACAGAAATAAGAACAATGGTATTCACAACAATACAGGAATCAAATATCCAAAACTGTGACAAGTGGATGGTAGTGCAAAACAATTCAAAACACATAAACACTAAAGGACCGTGTAAAAGTGTTATAAGGGCGATAAATAAAGCGTAGACCTTCACAGGCCATGTGAGGATAGTCCTGAAATTTATCTTAATAGTCCTGAGACAGGTTGCCATATGCCAATAGCAACAATCATATAAAAAACAAGAGTAAAAAAAATTGTTTGCAAGGTGGTTGGGGAGGGGGGGGGGGGGGGTTGTTATGAGCAGGGTGGTACACAGAAGTAGAAGTGCAAATCATAAAATAAAATAAAAACATAAAATATAGAAACATCAAAGAGAGTGAATGTCAAATGTTTCAAATAATGTACAGTCAGCCTAAAACAGTGATAATGCAACAGAGGTGGAATAACAAACAATAGTCTCCGGAATATAATATAATACCCATCTAAAATAACAGTGTAAAGCGACTTTAGAAATAACCCTGGTAAGGCACCCCCTGCTCTAATCTTGACTAAGAATGCCAAGGTAATGAGAATTGTCTTTAAAAAGAATCCAGGTGGCAGTGTAAGTAGTACTATCTACAGAGGACTTTAAAGTTGTATCTTGGCACACACAGATGTCTTGTGCGCCAGGCACAAAATATATATATAAATTTATTGGGAACTGTTATTGTGTACTGTTTAATTTAGTTTCCCACCTAGCTAGGTAATCAGGATACTCTGGGCCAATGAGAGTATTTATAAAAACTTGTAAAGCAAAGATACAGTATGAGGAGGTCTATCATTGCCACTTAACATATCCTCCAGCCGGGTAAGATCTGACCCAGAGCGTATAGGCCGGTGCAGAGATCGCAAAGTGACACAGTGACACAGTAGTAAGTGCCGCCAGGTATGTATCGGCCTGCGTACTTCTAAGGGCACAAGTTGTGCCAAGGTGCGGACAGAGTCCCCCATCCTCACTTGGTATAGCAGCAGTGTAGAAATAGACTGCTGAACCAAAACAGAGTTTGGCCGAAGCCCTGGGACAAAATAAAAATGACCTGTAATGGGGAGCAGGGGAGAATTATACAGCCCCCCCCTGATGTCTGTGTAACGTATCCCAACACCTAAGTGTAGTTAGAATGAGGGTAGAGTAACTGGGCCCAAAGCTCTAAATTGTTTCGGCAGCCAAATATTAGTACTCGGATTGGCTGCACAGAGATCAGATTCTAAGTTAACCCATCCCTTGGGGAGACCATCATATTTCCAGTTAAAGACCCTTTTAAAATAGCAGCCCTATAGTATTGTTTAAAATCTGGCAGTCCCAGGCCTCTGTCAGTTTTGAGGTGGAAAAGGGAGATCCTGGCCTTTAAGGGATACCAAATAAATGAAGCAACCATACCGTTGAGGCACTTGAAAAAGAGGGGGGGGTTTAGGGGGAACATTTGAAAAATAAACAGTACCCTAGCGTGACGGAGTGGCCCTGGAGCTGGCCAAGGAAAGTAAAAGGTGGGTTCTTTGGCCCAACCCTGATTTGGGATATATTCACTTGCATTCTTCCTGTGCTTTTTTACACCTAGGAAGAATATTCATTTTCAGCACATTAACTCTGCCTATCCAGGAGAGACGCAATTGGTTTTATCTTTGAATATCTCTTCTAATGGCATTTAGCAGAGGAACATGGTTCGCCAAATACAAAACCAGTCAGGTAGGCCATAATTTCAGTACCTAAGTACGTAAGTGCCTTTTGGCGCCATGCAAAGGAAAGCTACCTTTTAATGTCTGCGCCACCGGTCCTGGGACACTCACATTCAAAATTTCAGGTTAAGATAGGTTAATCTTAAGATTAGTAAGATGGCCAAATTCCGTGAACTCTGGGAAGGGAGATGCCAGGTTGTATGAAAAACATTATGTCATCGGCGCACGCTGCTAATTTGTGCTTAGTTTGTCCAATTTTAACACCATGTACATTAGCGTTTAAATGCTCCGTGTTTAAAAAGGGTTCCAAGGCAAAAAACAGGGATGACAGTGGACACCTGTCTGGTACCATTATGAAGTCGAAAAGGAGCAGACAGCGTGCCATTCACACATACCCATGCAGTGGGACATAAAAAAAGGGTCATGATCTGTTTGGGCATCTTGGGTCCAAGACTCAAGTGCCCCAAGGACATAGATAGGTACAGCCAGTCCAAAAGCTTTCTCAGCATCAGTAGAAAGGATAGAGTGGGCTAGCTGTACTTGCAAACATGATGGAACAAGGAGAGGACCCATTTAGAATTATGTCTAGCCTCCTTGCCTGGAATAAATCCCATTTGGTCAGGGTGGACCACGAGGGTATAAAGGCGTGTAGCCTCATGGACAGCACCTTCGCATATAGCTTTATGCCCACATTGAGTAAGGAGATGGGACGGAAACTAAAGAAGACAGTAGGGTCCTTGCCCGGTTTGGGCAACACCGAGATATGAGCCCTTAAAGCAGCGGTCACCAACCTTTTTGGTCCCGCAGACCACTTAAATAAACGCCTCCTGACCGCGCATGCTTGGGGAGACAGTTGTCAATCAAAGGGGAGGAACGTCTCCAAGAGTGATGACATAACCACGCCCACTCTGCCATCGCAAATCTGAGCCTGCCATGGGAGAGTGGGCGAGTTGTGTAGTGAAAAAAAAAGAGCCAGAGATTTGCACAGGGGACGTGGTTTGCAACTCTGGCTGATGTGTCCCCCAGCAGGGTCCTTTTCCTGACCCCACTCAGAGGTGCACAGGCCAGAGTCATGCACTGGGAAATAGAATGTAAAATCCTTATCACCCGGATGTAAAACCCGCCACACATCTTTCAGTTGCATGCTGTGTAATATTTTCTTTAAATCGTGAACCTGTCTAAATGGGAGACACAATTTACCGGAAGAAGTATCCAGCAGAGGCTCCAACACCACATTAAAATCACCTACCACAACTAACAACCCCCCCTGAAACTTCCTCAATTTGCACAAAGTTTGATCAAACAACTTCCCTTTGAGAAACAGAAACCTTCCATCTGGGTCAGAGGCCGAGTCAGCCAACTCAAACTAAAATCCCCTGCGGGGGAGCCACCCCCTTTGATCTCCTAGACTGCGAAATACCATAAAACCACTGGGGGTAATGTCTGGGGGACAATCTAATGTCAGAGTGAAAAGGGAGAGGACAAATCTGGCTCCATCAAGCTCTGTGAGCCAGGGGGGTCAGGCTGCGTGTCCCCTAGGCCCTGCATCAGGCTGCTACACGCGCTCTGGGATGCTGCAGGAGGAGAGCACATGTTGCGGCCTCCTGCCAGAGAGTCTAAGTCAGCCGAGAGGAAGGACCGAATCGATCGAGCCGTGGGAGTCTTAGCAGGACGGCACTTACCCTGTCTCCAGACAATAGTCTGCCAGTCTGTGTGGTGAGTAACGGGGGGATGCAGTGGAAGACGGAGAAGTTGCACAGAGCTCTGATTGAGCACAACCGTCCGGCGCCATCTTCAGGCCACACACCCCTACACCGAGAAGACACCTTTTACCTGTACATGACACACTTTTCTAAGAATACTTGTATCACGAGCAAGGAATTGAAAAGAAAAAGACATTCTGTGTACATGAATAGCTTGGAGGGATACAGATTATAAACACACTGTTTTATTACTAAAACACCACAAGAGGGAGCCAAATCCATGATCTGTCCTAGAATAGCTCTATAGATCCAAAGTAATGGATCTTTCAGGGTGGAAATAAGACATCTGCTGCTGTCTTTAAACCCGCTAGCAGTATTCTCGAGTGTGTCTTGGGGTGGATTTTACCTGCAAAAAGCGGTATTCCAGAGTCACACTCGGGGTAGCTTTTAACTAAAAAAAAACCCACTTGCCTTGTTCTGTCGCTGTCCCCCTGGGTCTTGCTGGTCCTCGCAGGTCCTGGGGACACATCCTGCTCCTCCCACCTCGAGCCACAAAGTGCAGAGATGAGATCTACGGGGTTTCCTGGTGACGTGGGTACAGGCGTCGGTGCAGGCAGGAGAATTCAAATCATTTTGTATTGGATTCAATACAAAATAGCTATATTGAGTCTGATACAATGAAATATTTATATAATATAAATATTATATATATATATATATATATATATATATATATATATATATATATGCACTGTACACTTACATTATATGCTTATTTTTTTTAACAGATGTTTGTGTTTTGTTATTTAAAGTTTATTATTAAATGTATTAAATATCAATGAGTTATGCCTAAGAATTCTAGCCTACAATGAAAAATAAATATATATATATTTTCAGCTGCTGATCTTGTCGGAGACAACATTTATGTACTAGGATGACAATCTCCACTATTTGGGATGGCACAGGGGGAAATAAGGCCTTTCCTCTCCTCACTCACATCTTACACTAGAGTTTGAGTTCCCACCTGAACTACGAATAGTACCCGGTGGTGGATAAACAAAGATTTATGGAGAAATGGGGATTTGAGAGAGTGACAGTGAATTTTCAGCCCCTTCTTGGGAAGAAATGTTCCAGTATTATCAAAGCACCTCTTTTGTCAAGTTTAAATTTGAATTGAGCTCACCTCCTTACGGACCGTCTTCTTTTGAATTTTTTGGCCCTATGAGAAATGACCTTATATGAATCAAAGGGGGCAGAATTGGACTTCACATAGGAGTTAGTGGACTGGCAAGAAGTGGCCTAGAATTTATCTAATCTAATCACGTTGGTACATTTCTGAGTTCCTGAGAGTCCTCATGTTTCTCTTGCCGTGCTTCATACATGGTGGACCTGCCCACTTGTATAAACAAGCTCTGGACCAGAATTTATTACCGGGTTTGCTCAGTTAGCCACATAAACAAATCCAAATCTCCCAAACGCTTTATTCAGTAGGCTTGACTTACTAATACCTAAATATCATCGTCTCCTAATTCAGTATATTCTTCATTCAGCCAGAATTACCATTTCATGGAAGGAAGCACTGCTACATATGGGATGAATGAATATATATTGAACACGATAATGGTAAACCATAAAATGACTTGCACACTGCACAATATAATTGCTTTCTTTCATAAAACATGGGACCGGTGGATTTGTTACCCAATTTGTAAGATGTAAGTTGTTAAGAGTGGAGACCTTCCCTTATTTCACAATTTCATTTTCTTACTTTTCTCTGTCCTATACATGGGTTACGTCTTTCTCTTTTCTTTCCTCTCCTCTTTTTTATTTTAATATTAACCCCCCTAGCGTTCTACACAACAATGTTATTTATAAAAAAAAAACGAATTTATCATAAATTTCAAAAGGTCAGGGCTAATAGTGGGCAGAATGTAAATTAGTGCACTGGGCAATGATGTTTGGTGCACTAAAATATGTGCTTTTATTTTTATTACTTGTTGTGAGGTGTTTTTTTACTGTAAAAAAACATTTAAAAGCATATTACAATGTAATCAAATTAAATAATAATAATTAAACCTGACTTCACCTTGTCTGCCACCTGCCCTGACCTTGGTCTGTTCAACTACCTCATCTTGACTTGCTGTGTTCCAGTCTCATTTCTACACTGACGTCTTCTGATCACTGTCACTCACTGGAACCGAGGGTCACTTGGATTCTTTGCATCTGGTAATCTTGTGTCATCTGTAGGTAGCAATGGGTTAAAGTAAGCCTAATTGTATGTATCTGGTGTATATCCCCAATAGGTGTAAATATTTACCAGCCCAACCAATTACCCTGAGCCTGGGGTAGTTCATTCTAAAAGATCAGAGGGTGAATATTTACCATTTATTTGATACATTGGTAGTCTACTTTGTATGTTTGTTTTGTTTTGTTTATTTACCCCCAGGCATCAGAAGTCAGTGACACAGCCCATGTACATTGGTATATAAATTACCGCATTTTTCGCCGTATAAGACGCTCCGGAATATAAGGCGCACCCAATTGTAAAGGAGGAAAATCTAGAAAAAAAAGATTCTGAAAGATTATTCCCCTTCTGATCACTCATGTGCCATTCATACCCCGTATGATCAATGAAGCTGGAGGTCCAATCATATAGGATTATTATTTTATTCACACGTGGAGAATTCTGATCGGTGATGAAACTGATTCTGACTGTTACACGTTAGATATTTTATAATGCTCATTTACAGAAATCTTTGGTTCCTTTTTCTTGGTGCTTTGAAGCTGCGTATTTCAGCACCTGCTTAATCTGGTGGTTACAATGTGGTTTCACCTCTCCTCTAAACCAGGGTGAATCTTAGGTCAGAGTATCTGCAAAGGAAATGACATGTAATATCTGCAAATAACAAGCTGAATGTACACCTAACATAATACGTCCCCAATGGGAATTAGGGATATTGAGTTTAAAATAAAAAAGGGACATATAGTGGATGCCAAGGTGGCATTTTGAAATTGAAACTAAAAATTTTCAATCAAAATATTAAAAAAATAAAATATTTCCAGTTACACACAAGAAGCACATTTCCCATTTTTTGCCAATACAATTTTCTAGTTTTGACTGTTGAAATGTGGACTCACACACATTAGACGTCACCCTGAATCTGCTGATTGTCTCCTTTTTCTGAGGTTACCCTGGGACTTCTGAGTCCCAACTCTGGGAACACAACATTGTCACCATCCCATCCTAATAAACTTATCTTGTGGTTTGGGAAGGGGTTGGAACCTCTGCTAGATTTTGGTGGATATCCGAACTAGTATAAAATATTTTTGTTTCTGATTGGAGAACTACCGGTGTGAGCCACCAGGGGGCACAATAGTTTTTCTGTATACAAGTTTTGATACAAATCAACTTTGTTAATTTTGCAGTATTATTATTATTTTTATATATTTTCTAAGTAATTACACTTATCTTTTAGTTTTATATTCAATTTGCTCTTTAATTAAAAAATGGTGAATTTAAAAAAATGTATTTGTAAGTTATTTGCAATCCTTTGTACTGGTACCATCATTTTCAATTTTATTTTTAACATTACATTTTATAGAATATGTTTTAAAACTAACACCGATCAATCTAAAAAAAATTTTTGTATAAAATATTTTCTGCAGTTTTTTTTTGCAATCATTATCCTCTAAAAATGCTTTGTTAATCCAAAAAAAATCAAAATGAGAATGAGAAAGTATTACTAAATTATCGTTTGTGACGATTATTTCATTGCTGAATAAACATGCAGGTAGCAGAAATGTAAAATTGCTCTGACCCATAGGGGGAGTAATCTAAATGGCCTGTTCTTCCACTGGTTATGGGGTTGCTTATTGCTGCCCACGCCTAACCCATAGCCCTAGGATAGACCTGGATTCATTTTACCAATATTTGATAGAGTTATGGTTAAGCTAGGGTGGAATAAAGGGTCCCAGGCAAACATTTAACTGCCTAGCAATGTTTGACCCCTGTGAATAATTGCCAAGAGAGAAACTTTGCAAAACCACAATATCTGTGTTTGTTATGTAAAGGGAACCTTGGTGGTTAAAACAGAATATTTGTAGAAAATTCAAAGCTGTATTGAAGATTACCAAAACGTGTTAATGGATACGATCCATCTTGGAGATCTGCCCCACCCAGTAAGAAAAAAATATCCAAATTACAAGGGAGGGCATCAGCAGCACCACTGCTAAGCACTCCATGTTTTCACAATTTAACAAGAAGCAGATTGCTCCCGGCCAAGCTTTGCCCCTTGTGGACTGGCTGGCTTATTCATCGTCTCAATCACAACAGGGAGATGAAGG
>NC_092858.1:2441332-2450576 GCF_032062135.1 Pyxicephalus adspersus | reverse complement strand
GCAGGGGTACGGGTGACTCAGGGATATCCACAGACAGACAAGAACACAGGAACAGCACAGGGAAGTTAGATGGGAACCAACAGACTGAATAACGAGGGGTTAACCCAGGAGCTGGACACCGGAATCACTGAATTAGGCAACAGGTGTACAGGAACCAGCGAGCTCGGGCACTAGTAAAGATTTGTTGCACGAACACAGAATACATGGGTGTGCTTCTATTGGTTGGTATTCAATATCGCAATGCAGGGGCACAATTAGGAGACATAGACAGAATGTTGTCACCCGATGACAAATGCCTTAACAAATATCCTCATGGCAGGATCACTACTATCTGTATCTATTTATCTATACACAAAATGGTGATTGGATTTTTATCTGCTTTGTCTTCAAATGTAAAGGCACTGTTGAAATTAGTTTGTACTTCTTCAGGTCTATACAGGGGTTATGTCACGGATATAATTTGACAGTTTATGCAAATATTATTGGGATTAAATTTGAAGTGTACAAAGAGAGATAACACAGAGCCTTGCAAGTGAAATTTAAAGATTATACTATTTAATAATAAAGACAGATAGATAAAACAATGCAGTAACATAGATTTAAATATAACAAAACTAGCTGCCGAAGTGAGTTGCATTCATCCAAGGAGTCTTCCGAATTATTGGCTTGGCAGATGATCAAACAACATGTTGCACACAATTAGTTCTGGTCAAGACTCGTTCATTTGGTATGGCACTGTGTTTTTAACTACTCAGGAAGGAACTAAGACAATGGCTGGTGTTTGACCAGTACTGACCAATGATCATCCATTAACCAGTATTTTCCTTTATAAGGATACCAGGTAAAGGATATGCTGCATTCCTTTAGGATGACCTCATATATGGTTTAGATTTACCAATATATACTGGTAAAGCATTATTGTTGGTGAGATAATTGATATTAAATAAATTGTGCTAACCCAACAACAGGTATACAGGTAATCCTTCCTGAATCTCTCTGATCTTCCCTATTAATTTATATACCAATGTACATGGGCTGTGTCACTGACTTCTGATGCCTGGGGGTAAATAAAACAAAACAAACATACAAAGTAAACTACCAATGTATCAAATAAACGACCACATGGTAAATATTCACCCTCTGATCTTTTTGAATGAACTACCCCAGGCTCAGGGTGATTGGCTGGGCTGTTAAATATTTACACCTATTGGGGATATACACCAGATAAATACAATTAGGCTTAGAGCCACAGAACCTAAGTGACCCTCGGTTCCAGTGAGCGACAGTGATCAGAAGACTTCAGTGTAGAAATGAGACTGGAACACAGCAAGTCAAGATGAGGTAGTTGAACAGACCAAGGTCAGGGCAGGTGGCAGACAAGGTGAAGTCAGGTTAAACTGAGTTCAAGTCCAGAGAACTTTTAGGAAATCCATTCCAGGTTTGCTGGATCACCCAGTTCACTGATGAAAGCGTATTCTCTCCAGCCTTGGAGAGCTTTAATAAATCGGGCCCATCGCAGCTGCACAAGCCGGGTCTGATGTTTTTGTGTTGTTAACTTGCTTTTTTCTGCTCCACAGACTCCCTCGTTTCATCCACATCAAGAGCTGTGAAGAACAAGAGAAATGATCTTTTATTAAGTTAGAAGATTGAATTAATTTCTAACGAACTTTGTGAGAAGACTCAAATCATTTCCTAATGATAGAAATATGAGAATAGACGTATTTATAGTGAATGAATGTTCTGTGTGAATGTCATTTGTTATCTGGATGATTCTCTCATGTTTTATGTGGTGTCTGAAGACCGAAGGCTGAATGTTTTATTCAGGATACAACATTGTGGGAATGATATTTAACATGCCATTGTAAGATTGTTGAAAGTGTTTGCAGATTAGCGGATGTTATGCTTTAAACAATGGGGAAATTAGAAGGTTTTATCATTTGTATGTAATGATGGAAACACACCTTCATATCCTGTATATAGCCGATATCAGTTCTTCATTTTGTTTAGAGGAAACTTTCAATCTTTTAACAGATTTGGGGGCAACTAATAAAAAAACAAAATTGACTATTTCTCATGGCTGACCAATGGTTATATAGGTGCAGGGCTGCCATTAGAGTGAGAAGGACTAAACAAGAGCAGCTACAATCATTTCATGATAAAAGGATTTTCAGTTGATATGACAGGCTGATAAAGGTTCTCCAATCACATGAAATGAGCCTTACTAAAGCTATAGGAGCACAATGATATCAGACAAGAATGGGATTGATTTACTAAAAGAATACGGGCTGTTCACATAGCAAACTGAATTAGTCCCTTGGAAGCCAGACCATTGCTAAGCTAAGCAATCCCCACTAATAGACAGACTCCAATGGCTTATAGAGCGCCCCCTTGTGTCTGCAGTGCCCAATGAACAGAAAATTGTGGTGTTGGAGGATGAAACAAGTGTGCATTGTATGACATTTCTGAGCTGATGGAGCCAATCTGTGTCTGACAATCCCCAATTCTATTTAACCTTCATCAAACAATGGAACATTTAATGGTCAGGCTGTTTTATATATATCGGGGCTAATTTATCATCGGAAAGTGTAAATGAGCAACATTGACAATAATGATGTACCCGCTGTGCATTAGATTGTTTCCATCCTTCTTCTTATCAGTTGCTAAGCTTTGCACAATTTGATGTTTGTAAATTAGCACCAGGACGATTGTACAACAGCACACAAAGCCATCACTTGTGTCGTGTGGTCAGATTACTGCTGGTATCTGTTAGTAAATGTCAGTATCATGAGTCTGAGCTCCTGATATGTCCCAGCATGTGTACACTGCACCTGTATGGACTCACCTGTACCTTCACAGGAAATTTCATTGCTGCTTTCTTTTATAGCTGCACATGTGTATATTAATGGGGGGTATGCTAATTTCAGAATGTTTGGACAGCTCAACTGCACTCCCATTTCTTCCCATTCAATTGTATCAGATTGGTTTGGAATCATTTAATGTGTGCAGTGCGGTTCCAGGATGTTATATGTAGCTTCTGCCCACCCCTGAGCAGCCAGCTGCTTTCATTGACATAGATGTGGACACATTCCAATCACAGTGAGCTGCAGGTGAACAAACTTGCATTAAAAAAACAAAAAGCTTTATTTAGATAAAAACATACATAAAACTCTATAGGAATGTAGGTTTGGTACAATAGACATGATACTTGTGTGTTGCTCCTATAATGAGTTGGTGGATCCTTCCCTATATATTTAGCCATCTTTCTATTGGCCGGCATTGGGTTTTTCAGCAATTTGTTCTACATTAGCTTTTTTGTGGGATTGTCTCCCCGCAGATAAATGAGCCTTAGGCATCCATGACATTATGTATGGTTTACCAGTTGTTCCATCCAGATTTAGAGGTTTCTGGTACAAATAAAAAACAAGCTTTATTTCTGTATTATGCCATTTCTTGTTATAAGATGCTGGAAAATTTTCAAACAAAACAAATGAAAAAAATAATAATAAATAGAAAAAGAATCAGAAGTAAAATACTGGCCATACGTGGCCACAAAAGCCAACCGGAGCCGCTATTTTTCTTACTTTATTTTTTGTGAATCTCATCAGCTTGTGAAAGATACACTAATTTAGGTCTGTGGACTTGAACTGCAGTGGCTCCAGTAACTGATAATCCTGAAATTTTGTTTCAAAGTTTCAATGAATGTTCAATGCGTAGATATGCGGTGATCATAAAAACGAAGTGTCAATTTCTGCAACTGAAAACGCTGCATTGTCAGATTCCTGCACAGAATTCTCATAAGCAAAGAATCAGAGCTGTGGGCAGCACGGCGGCTCAGTGGTTAGCACTCCGCTCTTTGCAGCGCTGGGTCCCAGGTTTGAATCTCAGCCAGGACATTATCTGCCCAGAGTTTGCAGGTGTTTGAATGTGTTTCCTCTGGGTACTCCAGTTTTCCTACCAAAAAACATGCAGGTAGGTTAATTGCCCCTTCCCCCCCCCTGTTAAATTAAAAATCACAGCATGGACTTCTATATTGTTTATATCATTATTTGTAGTAACTTCTTGAGCCAGTAGGGGGCACTCTGAATCTTGTTTCAGATGCTTGCTGACCTTAGCTGCTTTGCTTGATTTGGGGTTTAAATTCTTTTTAATATACAAAGAGCTGTAAGGAATTTTACATTTACAAATAGGAACAGAGTTCACACTTCTATGAGCAGCAGCACCCACCGTGCCTGAGAAGCAACTGAACCCCCAGGCAGTATGAAATATTCCATTCCCAATAATGTGACACATTGGGCTCTATTTATAAATGATTCTCCTGTCAATTCATCTGAATTCGCTGCTATATTTATATATAATGCTATATGTATACGTAATGCTATATGTATAAATGAAAATTCTGAATGAATCCAGAGTGAATTGACAGGGGAATATTTTATAAATAAAGCTCATTGTGGTAGAAATCTTAAGATACAGAAAATGGATGGGAAGTACAGTGCGGGATGAGATGAGGCTCAGAGATCATAGTAAAATCTCTACAGTCTTCAAACCTGTAGCCCACATTTTCAGAAAAATCGCGATTCGTTACACAAATCGCGAGGAAATTTGGACTCGTTGCATATCGAATTTTTCTGGAAATTTGGATAGAATTGCACTTCGTCAACTTCGATTTGCTCATTTCTAGGTATCATCCAGGATCACCATCCATCTACTTCCCGGACTGAGATGCCAGCTCAGAAATAGCACAATCATGTAAATCCCGGTGTGTGTGCTGTTCTAAGTTGGTTTCATATATGCTAGATCAGCCCTTGCTGCAGCTTCTAACCTTGCTACAAAGTTACAATGTTGCAGTATGATCACTGGGGAAGACTGAGGAAATGTTTCTCCTGGTTGCAGAAAACTGACATCATTTCAGCTTAGGTAAAGTCATTGTCCATTTCGAGCTTCAACTGCACTTGTTCTGGACCAGCTCCGGTTGACTGTGCCTGTCCAAGGTATGCCACCATGTCTCCATCAGGGTGAAAAAGCTGGAACACAACGGGGAGGCAGGGGCAGAGTGTTGTCACCCCAGAAAAGGAAGTGCTGGCTCAAGGATCTCGATGGCAGGATCACCAGTGCTTATAAATAATAAAAATTGGACCACCCTTTCATTGTGTCTAAAAGTAGCTGAGGAATTTTGCTGAGTCTTGAAGTTAAATATTTTCGTCCTTTTGTTATGTTTTGTAGATGATTGAATTGTGTTGAAACTAGTTATACTCATCTTATTAGTAAACTTATGTTCCCTTACCACCTTTTTGCCTTGAAACTCTTCCTTTCCTCCCTACTGCCATATAACTGTAAATTTGACCAAAAATATATTGTTCTAAGAGAACTACTAGGACATCTGTCATGTCTGCTAATTGTCTGTAGTCATGTGATCATGCACTAGTCCTGTCTTTGAACTTATATAAAATGTGTGCAAATAATGTGCAAAGTTTTGAGAGTGATCTAACCACACATTAAGCTGTGTTACACTTTTCCAGCACTGTAAACAAAAGTCATCAGAGAAAGAGGGACAATTGATCTGGGATCCATAGGAGATCGCCTTAACAGTGTCGTACTACATTTTGGATGAATGTCAGCTTTGATACAGTTGTCACTACCTGGTGATGCAAAGAGAGGTGGCTGGAAGGCCCATTATCATTGCCCCAAGGATTTACAGCTATGCCCCTCCCCACAAGACTTTTCAGTCTCTCTTACCTGAGCTTCAAATTGGCATTTTTCTTTTCTCATCTGCAACAAAAAAGAAAGGTGAATGATGGAAGCCATGTGTTTGTTGACGTAAAAGAAAACAGACAGCTGAACACATCTCGTTAAATATTATGTTAAATATGAAAATAATATTTGTTTCTATTTCATTATTGATGGGTAAATATGTTACATTGGACAGCAAATAGCATCAAATATTTCATTACCATTTCTATCCAGCAGATGGCGATGTGTGTTTGGTACCTCCAGGGATAGCAGAAGAGGGGCAGCTCACATTATACACGCAGCTGAATGACTCAGGGGGGACATCACCCCTCACCACTACCCCCCTTTTATATTTTTTGGGAGTAGACACTGAGTGCAGAGCTTTTCTTTTGTAACAGTCCAGCATGCATTGCACACTCTCCATGAAAGCACCCTGAATTAAATAAGCCTCTATATGATGAATTATTCTGCAATTGTCATATATCATGAATGCAATCTAAGGTCAATTTTTTAGAGAGAAGCCAATTAGCCTCACTGCATGTTCTTGGGATGTGGGAGGAAACCCACACAGACACGGGAAGAACCTACAAACTCCATGCATATATTGCCTGGGCTGGGCATCGAACCTGGGACTTAGCGCTACAAAGGCCGGAGTGCTAACCCCTGAGCCACCATGCTTCCCCATGAGATTGGTACCATTACTTTGCAGGGCATGGGAGTGGTGCCATTAATTTGCAGGACATGGGAGTGGTACCATCACTTTGCTGGACATTGGAGTGGTGCCATTACTTTGCAGGACATGGGATGGGTACTATTACTTTGCTGGACATGGGAGTAGTACCATTACCATTACCAAACCAAGAGAGGCCCTGAAATTGTTGTATGGAAGGGCATGAGGGCAGATACCACTACAAGGAGGCCCCGGGGACTAATCGCAGTAATGTAGAAAACACATGGGGCTGGAACCACCATAGATAGGTAGATAGCAAAGGGGTTGATACAACCTCAGTGTTGGGATGTAGAAGACCCACTACAAGCTGAGGCCAAAGTTCAGAAGAACCTTAAAGTGGCACCCCAGCTCTGCCCACCTCTAAAGTAGGCACAGTAGTAGTAGCTGCACTGCTGCCCGCTGCTTCTCAGAACATACATTTCTGACTTTTTTACAGCATGCAACTTCCCCACCACCGGAATTAGGACCTCCTCCTCTTTATGTTCAATACTTTTTTATTAGTATTTACATTTAAATAACATCATCCATAAACATACTTATTTTACAATATAGAAGGAGAAAAACAACAAAAAACAAAAAAAAAATACCAAGTCACGCGGAATTGGGAGGAGAAGGGGCACCATAAACCAACAATCATAAAATATGAACAACAGTATACAAATAGTCTGTAACAATAATATTAAAATTATCAATAAAACAACTTTACCATGTTGTCAAAACTGACATATTTAAATCTGGAACAGAGTATTGGACCCGGGGTTCCCAGACCTGTACAAATTTAGACAAAGTATATTTCAAAGTACCGGTCAGTTTTTCATTGATACATATATTGTCAGCTCTAAGTTTAACTTCATTAACCACCTGAGCGTTACACTGAGGTCTAGATTTCTGTACCAAAAGCGGTACACTGTTTTTCATGAAATTTTTTTTTTAAATTGTAGACCTGTAACTTTGGAGCAGGAGGTCAACTTGGACCGCATATGACACCAGGCTTCATCTATCTTGGAGCATCGAAGATCTTTTTCCCAATCGACTACATAACTATATATTTATGATCTCTTGGAGAGTGTAATGCATTTAATGCAGCATAAATTATCAAAATCAAATTAGGCCGCAAAGGAGTCCGAAGACATATATGCTCAAAGGCAGATAAGGATAACCGAACCCCCCGGAACCTAACAGAGATTTTATCCAGTACCTAAGCTGAATGTAACTAAAATATTCCCTACTAGGAGCCTCATGTGAAGCTCTTATTTGTTCCCAACTCATAATACCTGTTCATGTAAGCAATGAGTATTATGAAATTTGAGAAGTCCACCAAGCAAATGCTCCAGCAGACTCATGACCTGGAAGAAACAATGGATTATGTAGTATAGGGAGCAAAGGTAGGAAAGGCGATATCAGGCTGCTGGAGTATCGCACCGAATCCCATACTGTCAAGATATGCCTAAGATGGGGGTTCATACAAGAGGACATCAGTTTGGCTGGTAGCCATGGGAATGCTCCAACATCTAATGGGTCACATAACATTGCTCCTAACTGAACCCACTGAGGAGCTCCCGTCCCAGTGTATAAAGATGGTATGGGAGCAATGGCCTGATAATATTTGGGACCCCCAGACCACTGTGGCTCCTATGTAAAAACATAGACTTCTGCGCAATCCTTGGTTTCTTGCAGCTGCAAATGAAATTAAAAACTGCCTGCTGGGGGGCCTTTAAATATACTGATGGAACCCGTACAGGAATAGACCTGAACATATATAGCACTTTCGGTAAAACAGTCATTTTCACTAGATTAACACAACCTATCCATGAAAGCGGTACGTGCATCCATTTAGTCAATTGAATCTTTAAACGCGTGAGTAAAGGTTGAAAATTAGATGTAAACAATGTATCATAACTGTCTGTAACATCTATCCCGAGATATTCCAATTTCCGTGAGGCCTATGAAAACCTAAACGAGTGTCTGATAGTGTCCACATGATTGTGGCAAAGCTATAGTAAGGGCAGTGGATTTAATCTCGTTGATGTGCAAGCCTGAGATATCCGCAAAATTGTGTAGTATCGCGACTAGGTTAGGCAGAGTGACTATAGGTTGCGTTAAAACAAGGAGGATATCATCCGCAAAAAGATTTAATTTATAAATGCCATGATTAATGTTCAATCCATGAATATTGGGATCAGAACAAATTAATTAGGCCAATGGCTCAAGAGCCAGCACAAAAAGTAATGGTGAAAGAGGGCACCCCTGGTTGGATAGGAAATGTAGAAGAGTAGTATGACATATATCGGACTATTGCCATTGGGGTGGAATGTAAAGCCCTAATTCAAGACAGATATTGACTTTGAAAGCCCTATTGTCACAGATCAGCAGCACTGCTGATCTGGTACATGTGGTCCTCCTGATAGTGTCTAATTTGCAGCAGCTGTTCCCACTTTGTTCTAGCTGCTCTGCACTTAGGGGGGTTGCTGAGCCATTTCTACCAGTTGATTCTCACATGTCCTCCTAGTCCCCACCCATCTAGCCTGTCAGTCCCCCTATATATGTTGGGCTCAGTCAGACACCTATTGCCTCAGCAATAGGTATTACTACCCGAGGTTCCTGCGAGTATTCAGTTTCCAATCCTGGTTTCCGGTTCCTGACCTTGGCTTGTCCTGACCGTGCTTGTTCTCTGCCTGCCTTGACCCAGTCCTGTTTTCGGTTTTTGAATTTGCCTGTCGACTTTGTACTGCGCCTTGGTTATCTCCAACTGTCAGCTGCTACCTGCACGGGTGAGTCTGAGGG
>NC_092858.1:2438935-2441012 GCF_032062135.1 Pyxicephalus adspersus | reverse complement strand
ATTTTGATGTCTACATTCAAAAACGAGATCAGAAGATAAATGTACCTCTAAAACAACTTTGCCCGGCTTGGGAAGCATGGTGATATGGGCCAATAAGGAGGAGTATGTTTCAGTAGGTTTTTGCTTCAGATGGTTAAAAAAATGCGCTATGTATGGGGCCAACTGATCCCAATATTTTTATAATAAGAGGCAGAAAATCCATCTGTGCCTGGCCCTTTATTAGATTCAAGAGATTTAATAACAGTAAGCGTCTCTTCCAGAGTTATATCTGCTACCATTGCCTCCACCACACTCTCAGACATAGTAGGGAGTGTAATATCTTTAAACATTTCATCTACTGTGGAAGGCTGAAAGTCTGCTGAAGACTCATAAAGTGTGGAAAGCACCTCCTGAAACCGACATAGTATATTATTCAGATTGGCCAAAACAGTGCCGTTGGGTAATCGCATTCGGGTCGCAGATAACTTAGGCATATGCATGTTGGCTAAATTCACCAACATGCTGCCTGGCTTATTAGCCCTCACATAGTACTTTTGTTTAGACCACCTCATCTGCCGCTCCACCTCATTATCCAAAAGAATGTTCAGTTGCATTTGGACTTTTTGAACTTGGCGATATAATTGTTTACATTGTGTGGCCTTCCAACTATGTTCCAGTTGTGCCAATTGAGAAGTCAGAGCCTCTATTTGCTTACGTTTCAGTTGCTTTTGTCTAGAGGCCAGTTGTATAAACTTGCCACTTATGGTCACCTTATGGGCGTCCCATAGCGTTATTGGGGATGGCACTGTCCCTGAATTAGTATAAAAAAAATCAGAGTTAAAACTTGCCATTTGGCAAATCGTATCTGGGGAAAAGAGCATGGCCTCATTTAGGTGCCTAAAAAATTCAGAAGACCATGGCAATAAAGAAGAACATTCAATCATATTAGGAGAGTGGTCGGACCAGGGGGTGGTTAAAATCCTAGCTGCACAAACCTGAGGCAGAAAGTTTGGGTGTACCAAGATGTGATGTATCTTAGAGAAATACTGATGGGAAGGGGAATAGTACCTAAAATCTTTCACGGGACGGGTGAAATTCCTGCCATACATCAATCAGCTGATAATCAATTAGCAATTCAGCGAATTCCCTTGAAAAAGGAGGATACCTCATGAATAGGAGTAGAGGACTTGTCTAGTTTGGGAGTGATAACTAGATTGGAGTCTCCCATCATAAGCACAGTTCCTGTAACATGTTGGCGCATCACCATCAATAAATGTCTAAAAAATTTAGGCTGATGATGGTTTGGGGCAAAATAATTAAGCATCGTAACAACAATATCAAAAATGTGTACCCAGCATAAAAGGTGCCAAAACAAAGAGGGGCTGGAGGAAACCTTAACGGTATAACCAAGAGGTAAACGGACCAAATATAGACACCAGTGCCACTCGGCACCGGACGCCTAAAAAACCTACATATGCAGGGAAATGGCATGCCCAAGAGCAAGACCTTAATTAACCTTAACCTAGATGAGTAATGGGAATCACAGGACGGGCTGTGTGGAACAGTAGAAGGCGGTTGCAGTGTCAGGTATTCAAATACCTCTGTGATGATGATTCTCTATATCCTCCAGACGAAGCATAGCCTTTAAATTAGATAGAAGCATAGATAAATCATAGTCATGAGAGTCAATGACCGTGATCGGATCATCCATTTTTGTCTCAAAGTATTGATACGAGATCCCAGATCCCTGATCTGCCTTGTGAGAGTCTGGGATAGCTTCTCAGTAGCCTGTCTCAGTTCCACATGCAGAAGCTGTTTGAACTTCTCCAGAATGACTGCATCCCTGAACACAGAATCTTGCTGAGCACTGAGTACGAGGAGCCGTCGCTGGAGATCTCTATCATGAGAGTAGGAGAAGAAGCAGGAGCCGCATCCAGAAGTGAACGGTCCGCCATCCTGCCTGCATGTTTAGATTGAGAAGCAGAGGCCGCAGCCCTTGTTTGAGAGCATCCCGCTGGTTCTTAGACTCTAAGTTATCAAGTGGACACGCACAAAGCAGCAGCAAGCAGTGGATGGCACATCAGGAACCATATTGCAT
>NC_092858.1:2437319-2437869 GCF_032062135.1 Pyxicephalus adspersus | reverse complement strand
TAGAACTGGATTCTTGCCTCGTTCTCTAATACTGACTACTTGTATCCATTTCTGACCCTCCCATTGAACGAGCTTCCAAGTTATGTTACCATGAGTGTGAAAATATTGAAGCATTGGCAAATCTCAGCGGAGGACACTCATTTCTATGAATATATATGAATATTCCGGAAAGGCAGATTTTGTCTTCATTCTTTGATGGGTCATTAAGGATTTGGCCAAGTCCAGTTCTGAGGCAGGGCTGAGATGAATTATTATGAAAAGGATTCCTATGAAGTTTAGGGGTCGGACTTGGCTCACCTTTAACAGTAAACTTTACCTGAGGATTTATCAGCACCGGCCCTCAGGAGACTCTGTGTGTGCTGAGACCGGAATGAAGAGAATCAGAAGACACCATGGGGCACTTTCTGCTCCAATGCCCCTTCAATGAAGAAGAAAAGGGTGGGGGGCTCTAGGTATTCTCTGTCTTAGTCACATGAGTTATGCGGAGGGGGTAAAAGTGGGTAAAATTCGGGGTTTAGAGAGGGAGAGGATATCAGAGGGGCGTGGATGA
>NC_092858.1:2426526-2435286 GCF_032062135.1 Pyxicephalus adspersus | reverse complement strand
TTTATAGATATAGATATATTGGTTGTTCACTATTAGGGGTCACTGAGCTCTAAATGCCCCCAAAGCTAATTTAGCTAACCCTTCAGAAATCATTCTCTAAACATTTCAGAGCCATTAGGTCTCAGTTTTTTGACATGATGCTAAATACATTTGATGACCTTTACATCAGTTGTGAGAAAAAAATGGAGAATGAGATGGCACATAACCAATTTGCAGTTATGTGAGAAAAGGCTAGCTAGAAATGGAAAATGAAGCGTTCAGCTTTTCCCAAACTTAATGATAATTATGGCACTGCACTTGTGTTGTACACAATGGAAGAGCTGTATGCCATTTACAAGCAGCTGAATGGGGATGTCTCAATGGCAGGAAGCTCCAGGGATTTCTACATGAGGAACTTCTACCTGACCCGAGCCTTACAGGTAATGAGAACAGGCTGCACCAAATTGCAATGAAGTCACCAAACTCCAATGGCCTACGCAGTCACCAATAGAGCACCTTTGGAATATGAGTGATGGGAGATTCCCATTATGGATGTGCAGCTAACAAATTTGCAGGAACTACGTGATGCTATTAGGTGAATAAAGAGCAAAACCCCTGAGAAATGTTTTCATCACTGTGTACAATCTATGTCATGAAGAATGAAAACAAAAGGGGGTCGAAGCTGGTGCCAGCAAAGTGGCCATAGTGTGTATAATACAATTTTGCTTGCTATAATGAATTGTACTCGAAAATATTGGGATTTTCTTGTTGGTGGATATGTGTTGTTGACTTTTGATTAACGTGTGTTGTACCGTTGCTGCATTTTTAGCAAGTTGTAAGACACAACTACCCTTGCAGTAGGACTGTAGAGTCTTTTACTGGTTTTGTCTTTGCTACAAAATGTTATTACTAAATTTAGGCCGGTGGACATTGGCTGGTGGTTGGATGTATTACACCAGCACCATGAACACAGATAACCAATTCTTGGTAAATGGAAACCTTTATGATGGCCCATTAGTGCATAGTTTGAGTCCAGAAAAAGCCAGACCCAGGGGACCCTCGGGTGGCACCTAGTGCCGCAGTCTAGAGGGACAGTCTGACTTCCTTCTGCCTATCAATTGGAAAATATTAACATCAGCCCAACACTACTGAAATTGCACACAAAGCAGTCTGTTATGAAAAATAAGCACATAATTTATTCTCCCCTATACAAGAAATTGGCAATCCTACCGACCTGAAACCCATAGAACATGACTGAAGTTTGGGATCTGAGCCAGAAAAACTATTTCAAGTTCAGTGTTCTCTATTGATTCCTAAGAAAAGATTGTGATGACATGAACTCACGTCAGCTCCTCATGGTGAATCATCATATGGTTATTTGGCTGGTAAAAGTGGAAATATCTGTATTATGAACAATATAAATCCATGTGTATGACCATAATAAAAAATGCAGGCTGGTATCTCCATCATCAGTTGATAGGGCTTATGGGAAACATTTGATCAGTAAAACAATTGGGGATTATTTAAAAACTGATCACTCAAAAATGGCAACTTTTTATCCATTGTCCAAACCACATGGAAATATCACCTCCTAGGGATGCTGGGTATTTCTGGTATTGGAAATACTTGTTCAATAGTGGATGGCAATTTGAGAAATAGTGAATTAAGGTTGTTTTATACCAAAGATACAATATATTTACAGAATTGATTGATGACAAATATGTATCTCATTATGGGTAGCTGGGATCTATTGAAGCCTTATATTGGAGCATATCACACGATAAAGGCATTGGAACAGTTTTATGGTTTGTGCAGTATAAGAGGCAGTAACAGCGGACATAGAATAACTTTATTGTTAGAATATTGAATTACATATTGCTCGGTGGTTCAGGGTACAGCAATGGGGACTTGTTTTGCCCCAGATTAGGCCAATATGTAGGTGGGTATGCTGACTGTTTGCCAAAGATTCTATGTCTTCATAGCTGTATCTGTATGTGCTGTAGGCATATTGGCAACATATTCATGATACCTCAGTACATCATTAAAATTGTGACCCAGATTCCAGAGGAGGAAATGCTGACAAAATTTACCACAAAAGGAAGTGGATTTTTGAATTGAATCCCTCAGGAAACAATTATTACACTAGGTTTAATTCTTCACAATAATGAGATGGGGAATATTATTATTTTTTTTTAGCATTTTGGATAAAGAAAGAACTAATAGGAGATTTGCTATATATTTTTGGTATTTTTAGGTGAAAAGATTGATGTTTTTGTATCAGGGTTTATACATATTTGCATATATTTGATAGGTAAACTTTGTTTTAGTAAGATATATCTATAATATATTGTTGTCCCATCTCTGTCCTCTGAAATCTGGTTTGCCAAAAAAAAAGGGGGCAAAATACATGTATTCCCCTTCTCTTTTGAGAAAAACCAGACCCTGTCTAACCCCAATGGTGTCAAGGATGATCATTGGAAAAGAGGGGCTCATCCCCACAACATAACCGCCTTTGTTGTGGATGGACCTCTGTGGACAAGGAGGTTATTTGGAATCTAAATGCTCCCTTTATTAAAGGGATCCTTGAAATATCCACCTCTCCCCAAATCCCAGAAATGGTTAAAAAAAATTAGAAAGAACTAGACGCCACACCATACAGTACAATTCTTTACCATTCTTTTCTTTCACTAGTACTTACCTTTGCAGGATTCAATGATGTTTATATGAGCCCACAATGGATAACCCATTCATCTCTCCAGTGATGGGCACTTCTCATCCAGCATCAGTTGCTCTCTTTACATTGACAGGAGCTGCTTTTACTTTTGTCATTTTGCTCAGCCAGGTGCATCTGAGGACACATATCCTCAGCTGCCCTATTGCCTGATTGGTTGAATGAATGAAAGCAATATTTAAATTTGTAAGAAAAAAAGAAAAAAAAAATATAACGGTGAGAAAATTTGGATAGATTGTCACAATGCATCTCCCTAATTGGCTGAGCCATGCTATACAGTAACTATCTATGCTACACTGTCAATTCAAAAATCTGTGTTTTTGGACTTACACTTCATTCCTTTATGGACTAACTTTAACTATACACCAAACTTATGTCTAAATTAACCTTATTGCACATGCTCAGTTTGCACTGCACTGCTCACATGCTCAGTGCGTATCCTTATTCTGTACATGTCCAGTGCAAGCTCCAATCAGAGACTAGGGCGGCACTATATGAAGGCTCCCTGATTTCCTTCCAGTGCAGATTGATCGTGACAACTTCCTGTTCCCTGACTCCTGGTTCCTGTATCCTGGTTCCTGTATCCTGACTCCTGGTTCCTGTTTCCTGATTCCTGGTTCCTGCTCCATCTGATCATCTGTATATGACCTCCGAAGTTTGTCTGAAAGCTATTATACATTTTTTTACACCACTGTTTATCTGCAAAGTCATTGGACATTTATCACTACTGTTTGTATGTAAGGTCATTGGACATTTACCACCCGTGTTTATCTGCAAAGTCATTGGACATTTACCTGTTAATCTGCAAAGTCATTTGACCTTTTATACAATAATGGAGAACGAATGAACTTCTGATCTTTCATGAATTGTTGCTTTTTGACTAACAGCCACGAACATACCCTACGGATGTTATACGGGTCAAAGTGGTGATCTTACTACTGTGATGGGAGCTGCATGCATGTGCACCTGATGGAAAAAGGTGACTCCCTTCTCCATTCCTTGCACCCTAGTCGTGGCAAGGCCCTCGTCCTGTTGAAGACTACATTGCCGAGTTTAGGGTGGCCTCCACAGACACATCTTGGAATAAAGTAGCACTCCGCTTCCAAATTGGCCAAGGCCTTTCTGAATAGATCAAAGATGATCTAGCCCATGTTGCCATCCCTGAGTCTTTAAATGACCTTGTCATGTTGGTGACATATATCGATCGTCAACTGAGAGAGAGGAACTGTGAGAAAAGGGACATGGTCAAAGCCTTCAGTCGAGTATGACTGCTAGCCGTTCCTTCTGTCTCCATTAATAAACCATCTACAGAAGGAGAGGAACCTTTGCAAATTCGGACTAATCATCCACCCATCTCTGACACAGACAGCGGCGTAGAGATGAGAAACTTTGTTTATACTGCGGTGCTGCAGGACACTTTCACCTGAACTGCCCACGCCCAGTGGGTAAGTCTCACTTACAGACCTCTATATGCCACCCTTTAAATGACTGTGGGAAAAATGTTTATATCCATCTCCCTTATCTTTCAGTGGCCAAGTAGTGATTCCGGCGCAACTCACTGTTTCATGAACATAAAATTTGCCCATGCTCATAGAATCCCGGTTCAAGAAAGAAGCCTTGCCATCGCCAGGTTCCACTCCCCTTACCTGGCCAATTACCACTGGTAGCACTCCAATGGAGGTACATACCCCTTTGGGGCATCATGAGCACTTATTCTTTGATTTGGTACCTTCACCAATATTTCCAGTTATATTGGGACTATCTTACACTTACCACACTATCTTGGCTGCAGATCCATGATCCCGATATCCACTGGTCTAAAAGTACCATTTCTTTTTCCTCTAGGTTTTGCGAGCAGAACTGTTTCTGGGAGACCAAAGAATCCTTAGTTGTGGCCACCTTGTCTTTGGAACAGGAAGCATTACTCCCAGAGGTGTACAGAGAATTCTTGGATGTCTTCGATCCAAAAGGGGCCGATACCTTGCCCCCTCATAGACCATTTGACTTCCCTATCGATTTACTGCCAGGGTCTACTATCCCCTATAGTGGCCATATGTTCCCACTCTCTGATCCAGAACTCCTTGCACTGAAAACCTACATTGAAAAAAACCTTGCCAAGGGATTCATCCGACCTTTATGCTCACCAGCCGGAGCGGGTATCTACTTTGTCAGAAAAAAAGAAGGTTCCCTGCGACCATGTGTCGACTATTGTGCTCTGGACCAGATAACCATCAAGAACCGATACCCACTTTCCCTGATATCTGAATTGTTCCAATGGCTCGGAACAGCAAGAATATTTACCAAGTTGAGTCTCCACAGGGCATACAATTTCATCCGCATTAGACAGGAGGATGAATGGAAGACTGCCTTCCACTCCCGGTACGGGCATTTCGAGTATCTAGTAAGGACCTTTGGGCTGTGTAATGCCCCAACGACCTTTCAAAGTTTTGTTAAATACATTTTCAAAGACAAACTGGATGTATATGTCGTGGTCTATCTGGATGACATTCTGGTCTTTTCAGATTCCCTCGAGGAGCATCGTGAACAGGAAAAAGAGGTCCTTACTCGACTCAGTAGAATCGACTCGGCAGAATCTTCTTTTCGCAAAGATTGAAAAATGTGAATTCGAGAAGGATCAAGGATCGAGGCTTGGATATCTCGGGTCAAGGCATTGCCATGGACCAAAGTTAGGTTTAACCTGTCCTCAATTGGCCCATTTCAACATCTCGCAAGGTGGTCCAGAGATTTCTAGGCTTCTCAAATTTCTTTTGGAAATTCATTCAAGATTTTTCTTGCATCGTCCGACCTTTGACTGATTTAACTGAGAAACAGAAGATTTTTCAATGGAAAGATAATGGCCAGCAAGCATTCTAGCATCTGAAGACACAATTTACTACCGCTCATGTGTTGGCACATCCAGACCCTAACTTGCCTTATGTGTTGGAAATGGATGCGTCCGAGCTAGCTGTTGGTGTTGTTTTGTCTCAGAGACAGGGTGAGAAGCAAATACGTCCTCTAGCCTTTTTCTCTAAGAAATGATTGTCTTCCGAGTGTAAATATTATGTGGGGATAGAGAGTTACTTGCGATTAAGTTAGCCCTGGAGCAGTGGGGATATCTCCTAGAGGGGGCTCTTCACCCAATTGTGATATGGACCGATCATAAGAATCTGGAATACTTACAGGCTGCCTGGACCCTCTTCTTCACACGGTTCAATTTTCACATATCATACCGATCAGGCTCAAAGAATGGGAAACCAGACGCCTTCTCTCGGATTAATTCCAGGGCTGATTCGCCTGAACGTGGAAAACCGATCCTTCCAGTCACTTTCTCCTGTTAGGGACACAATTACTGAACCAAATCAAGGAGACTTCCAAGACACTTTCGCCTGATACAGAGGAAATTTTGACTCAAGGAGCAGGTTTTCTGTTGCATCAAGGAAAAATTTTTGTCCCAGTTCCCTTACGGACCATGGCTGGACACTTCAGTTCCTCTAAGACTAATGAACTAACACGCCGCAAGTTCTGGTGGCCTGCTTTAAACAAGGATTGTACCGAGTTTGTCCAAAGATGTGACGTTTGTGCTAGAAGCAAAGGTAAAACAGCGCTACCCATGGGGCTCCTGAGACCTACAATACCAATACCTGATAGACTGTGGGATAACATCCCTATGGACTTCATAGTGGAACTCCCCCCATCGGAAGGATTTACCACCATCTTAGTGGTGGTTGATTGTTTCACAAAACAGAGTCACTTCATTCGCTTCAAGGGATTGCCCTCAGCTCCTGACCTCGCCGGATTTTCATCAGGAAGATTTTTTGTCTTCATGGCTTACCACAGCAGATCGTGTCAGATCGAGGGTCACAATTTACTACTAAATTCTGGGTTCAACTGTGCAAGGGTCTCCAGATCAATGTGGCATTCTCATCAGCCTATCATCCTCAATCCAATAGCCAAGCAGAGCGCAATAATAAGGTACTGGAGCAGTACCTTCGCTGCTACTGCTCATCTCTTCAGGACGATTGGGTGCCACTGCTACCTTTAGCTGAATTTGCTCGAAACAATGCAATGCACACCTCTACCAAGATGTCTCCCTTCTTTGCCAATTTCAGGTATCACCCGAACATGTTTCCTGACCTAACACCTAGCCTATCTGTTCCGGCAGTACAAGAATTAACTTCAGAACTGAAGCATGTTCATCAGGAACTTCAGCAGAACTTAAAACTGGCACAAGAACGGCACAAGAAGAATGCAGGCAGACATTGGCGACCTCACCCCAATTTTAAGATCGGGGATACAGTCTGGCTCCCCAGTGCCCACCTTCGTTTACATTGCCCCTTCAATAAACTGGGTCCCAAGTTCGTGGGTCCATTTTCTATCATGAAGCTGATCAACCCAGTGGCCTATCAATTACTCCTTCCACACACCATGAAAGTGCACCCTGTTTTTCATGTTTCTCCGTTAAAACGGGTGAATCTGGACAGAGTCCAAAAGGCAGAACCGCTACCTATTTTCGTGGATGGAGAAGAGGAATTTGAGGTGGAGAGAATACTGGACTCTTGAAGAAGAGGTAAAGGCATACAATACCTTATCAAATGAAAAGGCTTTACAGTAGAGAAAAGCTCATGGGAACCTGTGACATCAGTACATGCCACCCGGTTAGTGAATGACTTTCACCTTAAGGAGGGGCACTGTCACAAACCTATGTCCAAATGAACTTTATTGCACATGCTCAGTTTGCACCGCACTTCGCACATGCTCAGTGCGTATCCTTACTCTGCACATGACCAGTGCAAGCTCCAATCAGAGACTAGGGTGTTATGCACGCGGGTGTGGACCCACTGTGCCACTGACGGGGTATGCTCCGGAGGGGCGTAACTAAGCCGCTACCAGGTCTTCACTAGAGCCTCTGATGGTGGGGATAGGCTTGGGCCGCAGGGTAGCTGCCAGGTGCCAGTCAGTGGCAGCTGACCAGAGGGTTCAGGGTACTTGGTGCAAGCACCGAGGGGCTTGCGTGGCCAAGAGGATGATGGCAATCAGACAAAGTCCAGAAACAAGATCCAAGGTCAGGGTCAGGCATAAATCAGGCAAAGGTCCAAAACCGTAATTCGAGGTCAGGGTCAAGTGGCAAACAGGCAAAGTCCAAGGGTAAGTAAACAAGGTCCGGTACACAGTAAAGCAAACAGAGGAAACACCTTTGCAGTAGGCGGTACACAGGGTAAAACCTTGAGATTGCTCAGGCAACTTCCTGTAGTAGGAGGTGCCTTTAAATACCTGCAGAGATCCAGCCATAGGCTGTAGAAAACAGAGGGCGTGTATGTGTTACCTCATAGATTAAGAGAGACACACCCACGCCAACTCAAACACCAGAGCAAGTCTCCAGCAGGAAGAAAACTCAGGCATGGAGCACAGGTAGTGGGGTTACTCTACCTGAAAGATCGGACCCGGCGCCCATGCCTGCAATTAGGAGCAGCGGTGCCGGCATGACCTGCAGGGCTAACATAGGGCGTCAATCACCATCAAGGTTCCCTCAAACAGAGCTCTCCTTTCTGAAGGCTGACACCAACAGAGATCTGGTACAATACACATGCATGTGATGATATATGTAGCATTACCTGACTAATTTTAAATATAATTTCCATCCCGAACTGATGACTGCTCTGCGAAACGTATCATTGATCACGTATCACAACTGAGGAACTTACTGTAAATTCTGAAGCGCACCCAGAAACACAACTGTGTGTTTACTAGCTGTGCTCCAGCAGATGCAATTGGTATCTGGTACAGTTTTGTAAAGAGGAGAGAACACACTGAATGCAATAGAAATAATATAACACTGATGAAGGTGGTGTGCTGAAAAATAACTGTAAAAACCCAAAGAGCCGATACAATTGCAGAGGCTAAAAAAAGATTGCATTGCATCGAATTATGGATTATCTCCCATTTTCTAGAAATAATTTTAATGCAAGTTTGTTCACCTGCAGCTCACTGTGATTGGAATGTGTCCACATCTATGTCAATGAAAGCAGCTGGCTGCTCAGGGGTGGGCAGAA
>NC_092858.1:2419804-2423962 GCF_032062135.1 Pyxicephalus adspersus | reverse complement strand
CGAATATTACACTTGGAATGCACGGTCAGGTATGCATACAGAGAAAAGTTCTTCCTGTCCACGTGGTGAATGATTTTCTGCATAGGGGGGGGGGGAAATTCGGGGTCTGGAGAGGGTGAAGATATCAGAGGGGTATGGATGATTTTTGAAAATGGACTACATACATGGTGAAAGTTTTGAGCTTTGTGGACCTGCTCAGTATATGTTTTCACAGGTTTTTTTGTATGTAAAAATATTTTTATGTTTGAGTTTTTGAGATGATCCCTGAGATATTTATATTTATATATGGTATAAACTCTAATATTTACCTTTTATGTATATATTGTATATATGTATATAATGTAAACAATGTATGTATTATATTTTAAGTGTTTGCAAGATCTTTATTAAAAGCAACATTTACATTATTACAATTGCCTCCCACAGTCACACACTGTTATCAATATACAATAAATGGCTCTGACACATTCCGCAGTGCAGTACAGAGAACATTTGCACATACAAACATTCTGGGACATGAACTCTGCTCTCCCTATCTGCAAAACCACTCTGCTTCCTTTTTGGTAATATAATGAAACTAGTTTCTTTGGGCCAAGCAATGTTGGGAAGCAGATTTTACAGTTGTCCTTTAGGGTGCTTTCACACAGCTCACTCCTCTCTACTTAGTACAATGCGGGGTAAATAATGCTTTGGGATTTAGACTCACATTCTTTCACATAAATGTATCTGCTGATGGAAAGGGGGTGAATCATGCAGCCTACTTGGCCATGGTGTTGTCAGATCGTATTTAAACCAGTTGTTCTTGGACTCAATTTTAAATGCATAGTGTTAATGTGCCCCTAATGCCCCGGCATCCGGTCATGTGATCTTTAGCAAAGGGGAGGATTGGCTGGCTTGAAATCCAGTCATCCCTTCTAAATATATCTTATTATATATTTTTATTTCTCTTATCGGATTCACAGACAGGTTTACTCCTCTTACCTGCAGGTACAGAAATAAATGGAAAGCTAGGTAAATTTTATAATAAACAGCATTTGGTTCTTACAAACTGATATCCTGTGCCTGGTTTGCAAGTTTCCTCCCATTTCTGACAAATATTCCCCCAATGACCAAAAAATGCTCCTTTGCATCTCCACAAAATCATTTCCGTCTTATAGAAAATGATAAAATTATTCACCCAGAATTACAGAAATTAAAATGAAAGCATGAATGAAGCTAAATTGTTCACTTTTTTAGATTGGACTTTTGGTTTAGGCTTTTTTCTTTTTTTTTTGGCAAGTTGGGAGGTTTTCGTTCTACTTTTAATACAGAGTGGCCAAAAAAACTGATAAAATCACAACCAGGCAACCCATATTGGTTTGGATTCACATCAATTTCCATATATCATTTTTGTACATTGAACTGCCTTTTATTTCACATCAGCTGGGCTGGTTTTAGACAAAATGGGACTCTAACCAAATACAAAAGTGAAACCTCCAAATACACAGCAATCCAGCTCTCCCATTCAATCATTTGGGGCTCTGGAGCTGGGTTCCCTGGGAACTTAGCCAGTTTACTCAACCCTAAGGCTGACATATCATTGCACATCAGAAGTCAAAATTATTTTCCCCTCATGATCCCCACAATATTCTATGATATGTAATTCACTGAGTTTCAGTATGTTAGAAGCAGTATGTTCCATTTTCACCCAGTAAGCAAGAACACAGCCCACTGGGCCTACTGGAAACAATGGAATTCTGTTAGTCATTGTGTTGCAACAAAGCTCAGGGAACCTAATGGGCTCCAGAAAACGGTCCCTATAATAAGATTCCACTACCCCTACTCTGGTAACTGACAGCTAGAAAACACCGAATTCCCTGTTCCTTTCTCCCTCAGGCTGGATTTGTGCTGCTTTAGTTGCATTTTAAGCATTTGAGTTTGCGTGCACTAATATTCTTTTTTTATTTCATTGTGTTGATGAACAGGTTTACTTTTGTTCATTTTCCAACAATGGATTTCAGGTTGTTATTGCATAGAGTCCACATTGATTAATGCCACAAAGCCCAATAAATGTGATATGCATGGGTCCAGTTACAATACTCACCAGGACAAATAGAATGCCTAATGTTTCCTACTGGAGACACAGATAGCAATAAAAACATTACAAATTAGGAGGAGTTGAATCCAAACAAAATTTAGTTTGGCCGTGTCGAATAAAATCTGTGATTGCAATTATTCTACTAGTCATTTTCATATGGTAATGGGCCTCATAATGGCATCACTAATACTAATAATAACCAATGGTGCACAAACTCGCTGCTAAAATCTGCTTTATACCATTACTAAATCCAAGAATCCTCCAATGGCCAACATTCCTTTCCATGCAACCAATGATCACCTGAAATGGGTTCGCTTATATTGGCCTTTTATTGGATTTTTATGATGTACTGAATACTCTTTCACTTTAAAACTATTGTTGGTGTTCAACGAGGTCCTAATCCTTCCTTTCATTAAAACTAGAAAAAAAATGTTTGCCTCAAGCTCCACCTTCAAAGCAAACAAACATTCCATTCTAGTTTCCTTAACCACCCCAATTTTATAAAACCCAACCTATTAATGGTCACAGACTTGGAACAGTTTAGACAAATAGAAGGTACAGGATAGATACTGAGAGGTATCGGTCAGGTAGAAATGAAGAACATTAAAATGGAAATTCTTCATGTAGAAATCCCTAGAGCTTCCCGCCATTGAGATATTTCCATTCAGCTGCTTGTGAACGGGGTACATACCTTCTATTGTGTACAACACAACCGCGGTGCCATAGTTGTCATCAAGATGGGGAAAGGCTGAACGTTTCTCTTTCCGTAGCTGAATGGCTTTGATTCTTTAAAATGGTTATACTCCAACTCTTCCCCTAATATTTTCGCCTTCTCCCTGTGCATAAATTTCTTGCAGCCCATGTATCGGTCATCAAATGCATTTGTCATCATGTCCAAAACGTTGCCAAAATAGATTGTCAGTGGACAGAAATGTTTGGAGAATGATTAATATATGGTCAGCTGGTTTAACTAAGGGGGCACTCAGAGCTCAATGACCCCTAGTAATGAACAACCGTTACCACTCTGGGTAACAGTTGGCAACACTTTAGCTATTTGTTTATTGCAATTAGGCATTTGTCATCGGGTGACAACATTCTGTCTATGTCTCCTAATTGTGCCCCTGCATTGCGATATTGAATACCAACCAATAGAAGCACACCCATGTATTCTGTGTTCGTGCAACAAATCTTTACTAGTGCCCGAGCTCGCTGGTTCCTGTACACCTGTTGCCTAATTCAGTGATTCCGGTGTCCAGCTCCTGGGTTAACCCCTCGTTATTCAGTCTGTTGGTTCCCATCTAACTTCCCTGTGCTGTTCCTGTGTTCTTGTCTGTCTGTGGATATCCCTGAGTCACCCGTACCCCTGCTCCTTGGTCCTTCTGGGGGTTCGCACCACCTCCATACAAGCAGTAGCACCCCCTAGTGGTCCTGTCTCCCTGTGCATGACAATAGGAAGCATTCCCAATAATCATGTTTGCCGGCTGTACTGTACACAGCATTTACTTTAGATTGAGAATTACCAACACAACACAAATTGCTTTACAACCTGGTGGGGAAAAATACATGAGAATAATTAGGAATATTTAATGAGATGCAAAACAAATAACTTTTACACACAAATGGAACAAAAATTCAATTCACTAGAAATTGGGACAATTAATCTCAGTAGCTACAACTCAATTTCAGGTTGGTGATATTTGCATGCAAAAGTCAATTTTTTGCATCTCCTTAAGCATCTTCAGTAACAATTGGTACACAGTTCATTTTATTTTAGATTGACTTCTGATCTAATCAATTTCAATTTAAAAAAGAAAGTTATTTAAATTAAAACAAATCTACTGATATGTACCAGCCATTCATCCCCTCTTCATACCCTTCTTACCCCCTTTCCACCCTCATGTCTTTTCTTTTTAACCCCAAAACAAATGTCCTCCATTACATCTTACCAGCAGCTTCATTAGTTTTCAGACTCTTTCTTACTTTATTTTCACCCTGAGATTCACTCGAGGAGCCACACACTTCCTGTCCTGGAGTGATAACACCTATGGACCGTTGTTATCCTGGTATGGGGGTCCCAAATA
>NC_092858.1:2407797-2417641 GCF_032062135.1 Pyxicephalus adspersus | reverse complement strand
CCATAAGTAGAATGGTCAATGGAGGATTTAGCTGGCTTACCAGAGGATGTCTAGGAGCCCACTTCTGTTTCTTGGACAAACATTCCCCATTCTTGAATCCTACAAGATGAAGGAGGAGAAAGAGGACTACACAGGAGAGATGATTCCTCCTGTACATTTGTAGCATAACATTCCTGTCCTGTTGATGACAGACCCCAATATAGAACAGTAGAATAAGCAGAAGAATCTGGGGTAACAGCACCATTATTAGAAATGTTTAAGAATTGGATGGAGAATGAGGAGGATGCAGTAAGATTTGCTTAGCACAGTGTTTCTCCCAGATATTTAATTTATAATTTTTCCTGAACAAGATGGGAGGAAATGTTGAAAAATGGGTGCCTGATCACCCATGATTTACCTTGTGTTTACAATATTCTCCCCGGCCCCTTTTGAGCTGGGCGCACCTCCTTGTATTTTTCAGTAATCACCCGGCTGTTTTTGGGTGGTTACTAAAGAGTTGCATCACCATACGCGGGCACCACCTACCTACAAATTTTTTCCACTCAGCTGAAAAAAAGGCACCCAGGTTTTAGAGGAGGAAGCTAATGGGACATTGAATGGCAGAACATTGCACAGATCCGGGCATCAGTGTTTACTAGCTGGCGAGGAGGCTGCAGAACAGAGGGGACCATGCTGCATGGGGGATGCCATGCTAGATGGAACTGCAGCTGTGTGCCGGGTCCCCCTTGGAATCCCGGGAGGGCATCTGGACCATAACACACACCCCTATTTTCTGCCCACTTTTGGGGAAATAAAGTACATCTTATGCCATGAAAAATACGGTATGTTGCACATAGCAAAATATTCATCACAAGCAGGCAGAAAAATGTCTACGCAGGGGACACTCATTGGCATCGGGCTCCACGACTTAAAGCTCTCATGGCAGGAATCTGCTGCTTTAATGAGCAAAGGCCTGAAAACTTTAAGACGAACCCTGCCTTGCAAAAACTTTTATGGGTGTTGACACACATATTATAAAAAAGTGGAAGAACCTCTATCAAAACTATGAACAGGCCACATCCCCAATTTCCTGTGATTCACACAAACTGCTTTCCTTCACATTCTATGAGTCTGGAAAACTGTCTGAAACAGAAGACGGGATTGAAAACCTCTTCCCTGCAAGGGGTTATGAGTGTTAAGGAGAAAGCAGATGTGCCCTGGCTCCAGGGTAATTTATTGAGTTTACGCCCTTCATCTCCCTGTTGTGATTGAGACGATGAATAAGCCAGCCAGTCCACAAGGGGCAAAGCTTGGCCGGGAGCAATCTGCTTCTTGTTAAATTGTGAAAACATGGAGTGCTTAGCAGTGGTGCTGCTGATGCCCTCCAGTGCTGTACAGAGAACACTGAGCCTGTCCCATTAGTCTTTGTACAGAGGAGCTGACACTCTAATGTCCTCCCGCAGTCACACACTAATAATATACATTTATATAGCTCTGACATATACCATAGTGCTGTACAGAGAACACTGAGCCAGTCCCATTAGTCTTTGTACAGAGGAGCTGACACTCTAATGTCCTCCCGCAGTCACACACTATTAATATACATTGATATAGTTCTGACATATACTGCAGTGCTGTATTGAGAACTTACATACAAACTTTACATTGAACATTCTGGGAAGTGAACTCTGCTCTTTTTAACTGTAAGGTCACTCTGCTTCCTTTTTGGTGATTTTCTGAAATTAGTTTCTGCTGGCCATGTAATATTAAGTAGCAGAACAGAAAATAAAAAAAACAAGTAAATAAATGAGCAACTATTTATGTTCTGAAATGTTTTTGACTTGGCAATTACTTTTTAGGGCCACATAAAAATGTATTTTGTTTGGGATGGTGGAAGGGGGGAATAATGCATTATATGTGGCTGCATTGCTGTTGGGTATCGTTATCTAAACTGGTTGAGGTGGGGGCATGTCCTGCCGGCATTCAAGATGGCCCCGTAGAGCTCGGTGTCTGACTAGGCTGAAGCGGCGTGATCAGAAGCAATTCCGGTCCTTCCTCTGCTTTAACGGAGCACCGGATTACTCCTCAATGGCAAGACCATGACCAAACGGAGGAAAGGGAAAGCAGAGCTTCAGAAGCTCTCCAACTATTTTCGGCCTCAGCACTCCCACGACTGCCAAGATGGAGTAGCAGCTGCCCCTTTCGGCCTCACCACAGGCCCACATTTCCCGTAATTCTCCTCTACAGCAAAGTCCTGCTGCTAATAGCAATTCAGAAGGCAACTTGGAAGATTCCCCTAGTCCTGCAGCATTGCCATCAGCAGGTTCTGCTCTCCAGAGTGAGGTATGTCTGGATCCGGGTATTGCTGTAGGTGAGCCCGGGGATGCTGCCTTACCCATAGGCCCGATTATTGGGAAAAACCTAGAAAGTTTCCAGGTTGGGAAATCCGAGCTATCAGCCTCTACTTTTAAAGAAATAATATTATGCCTAAGGATTCTATACAACAAGATATGAATTCAATGGTGGGCAAGTTAGCAACACCCTGAACAACTTTGGGAAGCAAATATTGCATGTGGAAACCAAGATGTTTTCTCAAGCCCATAATGATCTAGTGGATGCCCACCAAGAGACAATGTGGTGAGGAAAATGCTCTTATTACCTGATCAATATCAAAATATAAAATTTTTTGCTGATTTGTCTGCCATTACAATTCAGAATCGGAAAAAAATTGTTGCCTATTACAAAAATTTTGTGGGAAAAAATATAATGTACAGATGGGGCTTTCCGACGAAATTCCTGATTTTGTACAATGGGAAAACGCATCCAATATCATTTGTGCAAGTGGGTCTAAAATTATTTCAAGGTTGGAACTTAGCCGCTACTATCCTCCTGTCAAGCTCACCACGAACTCCATGAAAAGTGTCCCATGAGTGGACCTGAATCATCTGGGAGGGTCAGTTTTGTGATAGCCTAGTCAAGCTAAGTCAAGGCTTAACCACTTAAAATCTCGAAAAGTTCTATGCAAGTTTTTGATTTAAGCCCATTTACCTGGTTTTTAAGCAGTGTACTTTTGTTTTTTAACTTTACTATCCTTTCTTTGTTTAAGTTGCTTGGCCAGTCTACTTGGTTCATTGTTCTGTAATAGATGTCTCTACTGTACAAATTTCAGGATCCTCGCTGGCATTGCCCACAGGAGGGGCATGTCCTATTCTAATCAGTTGTAATCTTACTCAACAGTCTATACTGCCACAACTTCCATAGCTCCATGTTAGGTGTTAGATGACCCGCATTGTTTGATTGAATGTAAGAGGATTGAACAGCCTGTTTAAGAGAGCACTTCTCAGTAAAGAAATTCAATGCCTCAATAGCGAAATAGAATTTGTTCAAGAAATACATCTTCATTGTATGAAAGCACCCAAATGGCAATTAATGTCGTTTTCCCATACCTACATGTGGAGTTATGATAGCGGTTAAGGATACCATCCAGTTACAATATGTTGACCATATCGCAAGTCCTTACTTTTAAGGTAAGCGCAGTTGAAGTAGCTGCAGAGTTGGCCGGTGCTCTCCAGGTCATATATAGATCCATCCTTTTTTTTCATTTTAAACTTTTCTCCAATGGGAATCAGGACTTCTCTCTCATTTGGAAAGAATGATAAGCCAGCAATGTTTACACCATAGCAAGTTATTATGTTAAAAAAAGGGTCTTTCCCAAACTTTTCAGCTTCACTTTTAATTTCAGAAGAAGATGCAAACTGGCCAAAACGCATTGGGCTTTTTACTTTTACAGGAGTTTGGGTTTTTAAATCTATCCCCCTGTAGACCTGAGACTTGGTGCAGCCGGTTCTCATCACCTGTAAGGCTCGGGTCAGGTAGAAGTGAAAAGCTTTAAAATGGAAATTGTTCATGTAATCTTTCCATGATTTTCCTGCGATTGAGATATTTCCATTCAGCTGCTTGTAAATGTAATGCGGCTTTTCCATTGTGTACAACACAACCGCTGTGCCATAATTATCATTAAGGCTGGGAAAGGCGGATTTTTTTAATTTCCATTCATCATTAGCTTTTTTCCATGATTCTTTAAATTGGTTGTTCTGCAGCTCCTTCTCTAATTCTCTTGCCATCTCAGTCTCCATCTCTTTCTCACAGCCAATGTACTGGTCATCAAATGCATTTGGGGACAAGTTAAAAACGTTCTCCTGGCATTTCCCCACGCTCATCTGTGGACAGAAATGTTTGGAGAATAAATGATGAAGGGTTAGCTGGATTAGATTTAGGAGCCCAGTGACCCCTAGTATTGAACAACCAATATTATCACTTGAATAAGAACTATTTATGTTTTAATGATTTGGCATTTTCCAGAATTTTCCACTTTGTGTGATCTGTAGGTAGCAGTGGGTTGCAATCAGCTTTGTTATTCTACTCTGGCGTATATCCCGATAGATATGAATATTTACCAGCCAAGCCAAATGCCCCTAGCCTGGGGCCGTTCATGTAAAAGGGCAGAGCATTCCTTGCCACATGGTCTTCACGCATTGGGTCTGATTTATGAAAAAGTTCTCCAAGGCTGGAGAGGAAACACTTTTATCAGTGAACTTGGGTGATTCAGCAAACCTGGAATGGATTTCTTAAAAGTATATTGCTGTATGTTAAAAAATATTAGACCAGTCCGGAGCCCATATGTTTAGTGGTCTGAAAAGGTTGGTGACCACTGCTTTATTTTACCATGATTCAAAAAATCTATAAAAACAAAAGCTTAATTTGCCAGCTTATAGTTACTCCTATATGATGCAATGTTGCAAAAAAGTCACTGAGCTGAAGGAAGAATGTTTAATGAAAAACGATGAAGCTTTTCTGCTAAAATATTCCATAGATACCTGTTGTATCAAAGTGGGGGTGGTAATCAAATATCACAACAGGCAGTACATTAAGGGATACCAAGCATTGACAATGTAACTTTAAGGTCTAAGCTCATAAGGTCTAACCACACAGATGAATGTTCAAGTAACACAATGCACATAATGCATTTATTTGATTCATTGGTGGTCAGTAGATATGAGCGAATCGAAGCTGACTAATTAGAATTCGATCCAAATTTCAGGAAAAATTCGATTTGATACAATTTTTTCCTGAAAGGGCCACTACACGTCTAAGCACTTTAGAGAATCCACTACGATCTTTGGGCACTACAGGGGATGAATAGGGACTTGTCCCCTGTAGTGCTGTGTAATCTCAGGTAGTGAAACTCTAAGAATACATAGAACAGCACTGCAGGAGCAATCACTCTTGCCGTGCTGTGATTTTACTATGTATCGTTAGATAGAGTTTCACTACCTAAGAATACACAGCACTACAGGGGATGAATGGGGACAAGTCTATCTAAGAGAAACTCTATCTAAACATACATAGTAGAAGTACTGCACGGCAACCTCCAAATAGCAGAAATAACCGGAAATAGCATTTTTTAACGTGATTTGTAGCAAATAAATTAGAATCGAAGTGAATCTTTTTAGAAAGTTCGGCGAAGCGACCGAATCCAATTTTCAAGAAATTTGCTCATCTCTAGTGGTCGGGGGTGCATTTTCTCTTTTGTAACCCAAGTCATCAGGCCTTAGATGTCAGTAATACATACTCATTGTGTAATGGTGTATACATTCATAGGGAAGTTCTGAGAGATTCACATTACCTGTGTAGACAGGATGACGTGCAAAGTGCACAGCACAATTCTCCATTCCAACCGCATCTTTATCTAAAAAGAAAATTAAAGCAAAAAAAATAAAATAATCAAAATCAAAGATATTACACATTATATAGATTTTTTAAAGTAAGTTTAATTTTTTTTGATTCTGCAGATTTAATTTAAATAATCTCAGGTGAAGGTCCTTGTTTAGGCATTTCCTGTTATTAGGTGACAATGTTTTGTGTACGTCTCATGAATTGTCACTGCCCATTGGGGTAAAACCATAATTTACATAGCATCCATCTGATATACCTGGTGATTCTGCCAGTAACACTCTTCTTGTCCTAGGGTAACAACGCTTTCTGACTACACTGAATCTATAGATGCAGAGTTGTCATGCTAGGACAAACTCTCTTATCCTCATCTCCATAACATAAACTGAGCTATTCTATAGACCAGTGGTTGTCAACCTTTTGGAGTTCAAGGACCACTAAGTTTACAGACTTCGGACCGCGCATGCGCGGAGACCCGTGTGTCATTCAAAAGGGAAGAAGCTTTCCCCATAGTGAGCTCATGATGCCAGAACCTGCACCCTCTCCCATCACAGGTCTAAGCCAGAGATACACCCACCCTGAGCCTGCGATCTGTAGGGGGGACATGGTGCGTGGCTCACCCCTGGCCCTCCAAAACACCACAGGTTGGGGACCACTGCTATCAACAACAGAGATACCTGGGAAAATGTAACTTATAAAGGTGCAGCATGATCAGAGAGCACAGAATTAAAATCAGCTCTATAGAAAACGATTCCATTGGAACTTCACCCTCTATAGTTGTTTAGGAGACAACTCAAAACTGAACTTTCCCATCACTTTCCATTCCTGTGACAGTGGTCACCAGGAAACAAAGGATGAATTTTCCCTAGGGGGATGCTAAAAGCTATAAAAAGTGATGCAGACAAAATATGAAGATGATTGAGAATAAAAATACCAGCATTGGAAGTCCCAGCTTACTTGTCCCCAGGTGTTCTGTACAGAATGTGTCCCCCTCCCAGGTGTATAAATACAGAGTAGCATTACTTTCACTTTAGTTTTACATTAGGATTATTAATTAACTATCATTTTTATCATTATATCCATCTGCTTTGATCCTTTGAAATCATTTCAGAGTACAATTGTCAGCATATCTGCAGATAACAAAAAGCTGCAATTATAAATCAGAACGAAATCATCTGTCTTTAGCAGGATCAAAGATTATCACTTTTATCATTTGAAAACTATAAATAATATGACAATAAATGTTCAAAACTTCAAAATGAAAGACAGATTGCAATAGAAGGTAAGACAAACCCCCTCAAATGTTTTAAATATATTAATAGCAAAAAGATCAGATCTGAACATGTAGCCCCCTTAAAGGATGTCTCTGGGTTGGTGACCGGGACTAAATAAAAGGCAGATTCACTAAACACTTTTATTTTAGCTCTGTGTACACAAAGGGAAATGTCAGAGCTCAAGTGCAAATCCATATTAGCAATGTAAGTACACCCCGTGATCTAATAGCTTGTAGAAGCTCCTTCAGCAGCAATAACATGAAGTCAGCATTTTCTGTACTTTATCCATCTCTCACATCATGCCTGACTTATTAAAGCTCTCCAAGGCTGGAGAGAATACACTTTCATCAGTAAAGCTGGGTGATCCAGCAAACCTGGAATAGATTTCTTAAAAGTCATTTGCTTTTTGTTAGTAAATGTTTTCAATTCTGGACCAGGTCCATTCCAGGTTTGCTGGATCACCCAGCTTTACTGATGAAAGTGTATTCTCTCCAGCCTTGGAGAGCTTTAATAAGTCAGGTCCATCGCTGTAGAGGAATTTTGGCCGATTCCTATTTACAACATTGCTTCAGTTCATAGAGATTTGCAAGCATTCTCTTATGATTGGACTAAGGTCTAAACTTTGTGCCATTGCAACACTTTGATTCTTTTCTTTTTCAGCCATTCTGTGGTAGGTTTGCTGGTGTGATTGAGATCATTGTCTTATTGTATGACCCATCTTCAGCCAAGCTTTAGCTGTTACATAAATGTCCATATTGAAATGTACATTTAACTCCAAAATACTTTGGTACACAGGGGAGTTCATGGTGGGTCCAATAACTGCAATGTGCCCGGATCCTGTGTCATCACAAGCCCAAATCATCTCCCCCCCACCACCCACACTGCTTCACAGTTAGTATGAAATTCCATTCAATTATTTCCACTGAACTATGCAGCCTGTAAATTGTCCACATACATTATGTTATATGAAACACATTGTGCATCTCCTGTAGATTCATTAGCAAATGTGTGCCTATACCAATAGAAATTTGGGAGATGGGGTATTTTTGATTGTGCAGTCATTGAGTAGTATGTAGAGTAATTTGTGTATTTCCACATTATTCCATTAATCCATTTAGGATGGGTGTGGAAGAAAATTATAGAAATAGAACGTGGTTACAGATGAGAGGGAGAAATGACCATTTAGGAGAGCAGACTGGAAATGGAGAAGAATTATCAGATAGAAGAGTGGGCAAGGAGGCAAATAGATGACAGAATGAATGAAAGTGAAGAATGATCATAGGGGGGAGTGCTTGGATGAAACTAACAGATAAATTCCAAAGAGCAGCATGGGTATGGATGGAACTGAATGAGAAGAATCATAGATGGAAGGGAAAGTAGACATTATTGTAAAAGGAGGAACATGACAAATATGGAAAATTATCATAAATGATAAAATGGGAAGAAAAGGGAATGGAGGAGAATTACCAAGGAGGGATGGCATGGAGCTGGGAAGAGGGGTCTTAATGCCAGTAGGTGCGGGGGCTGTCAGATAGACACGTGGTATAGAGATAGTCTGGTACATAGAACAGGGATAGACACGTGGTATAGAGAGTCTGATACATAGTACAGAGATAGAAACGTGGTATAGAGGTGGACACATGGTAGAGAGATAGTCAGACACATGGTATATTGTGTGTAAATTCCCCCACCTACTAGATTGTAAGCTCTTCGGGGCAGGGTCCTCTCCTTCTGTGTCACTGTCTGTATTAGTCTGTCATTTGCAACCCCTATTTAATGTACAGCGCTGCTTAATATGTTGGCGCTATATAAATCCTGTTTATTAATAATAATATTAGTCAGACACATGGTATAGAGATAGTCTGATACATAGTACAGAGATAGACGTGTGGTATAGATGCTCACAGAACATAAAGCTAAACTTTATAATTATGTTTCTCAAACATCACACTCTGTTTTTTTCATCCTCCTTTATATTACAAACAATGTACGTAATCCCATAAAATTTTTCATTTTTAGTTACCAAAACTAATATATAATCTGCAAATAAAGTAAGGTACAGGAATGTTCTTATGTTCTGTCAATATGTGTTACTAGAACTGCAAAATAAAATCCAATAAAAAATATTTTTTTCCCTTCTATTCTAAAATTGTTTCACAGTGTGTTTGATGTTTAATATTTATGTTCTTTAGATTAGTTAGTCAAAAGTATTTTTTTTCAACTTATATCGGTGTCACAGTGCCACTGGGCAGGATGGTGGACCCTCTGTGTCACCAGCTCACTTGGCAGAGACGTGCACAGGGTGCAGAGTCTAAGTTGACGCCTTGTCTTCTCTAGAGCCTCTAGAGGTGAGGATGGTATGCTGCGGGCAGTTTGCAGGTTGCGCCCCCCGTGCGTCAGGACAGGTGGCATACAGGAGTAGTCAAAGGTCAAAGCCAGAGTCAAAAGAGAATCAGAAACAGGAGACACAGAAAGGAATAGCTGGAACCTAAACTCCTTGTTCAGGCAACTTCCTGTTGTCAGTCACTTCCTTATAAAGGGAATGTCATGTGAGGGATGAGAGTCATCTGAAGACTCCCTACCCACCACCAGAGGGAGTGCTGTGAAAGAGGCATTTTCAGGAGGCTGGCTTACATGCCTGCCAGCAAGTGGAGTCCTCGAAGTATTAGGGGCAGCTGACAGAGAGTCATATGACCTGGACCAGGAGGAAGTAAGCAGGGACTGGGATCCCAGAGCAGAGTTGGTGCTGGCAGCAGTGGAGTGCAAGGTGGGTGAACCTGAAACAGGCACAGATACCCTGGACCTGTGGGGATCTGTGACAATTGGTAACTTTCTGATAAAAAGGCAATATACAGGGA
>NC_092858.1:2402006-2405981 GCF_032062135.1 Pyxicephalus adspersus | reverse complement strand
TAGCGTAGAAATGGCTATCAGGCGAGGTAGTAGAACTGGCTGAAGTCAGGGCAGGTGGCAGACAAGGCAGAGTCAGGTAACAGGCCGAGGACAAAATCCAGACAATTCAAAGAGAGAACTAGCTGGCAGAGAGGCAGCAAATGCACAGAGGATCCAACAACCTGAGCCAGGAACTGGAGGGGTTTAAAAAGGCTCAGCAGCCAATAGCAGGACAGGATTGAGCAGTCTGCTCATTGGCTGCAGCACCCCCTCCAGATTCCCCTTCATTTATGGCTACAGCTGAAGCTGCACCTGCAGGTGGAATGGTAACAGGGGAAGAGTCAGAAGTTGCACAGTGTGAATGGTGTGGGTGAGGAACTTCAATGAAATTGTTCAACAGTCATAACACCTAAACAAATTTTGCAGTCATTCGCCTCATGTTCAAATCTGTTGGTAAAATGTTTTGAATGCAACCATTTTCAGATTCTCAGATGAATTTCCCTAATAGTCAAGCACTTGTTTGATTGAAACATTTTGATTATTCTTTCAACATTCTCTTATAATGATCAAGAATTCACAACAATTACAAAATAGCTTGAACCATGGATCATGGTTTTCATGGTTACTGCAGCATCAACATACACTAATGTTAACATTTCATGTGCACTTTAGCACTTTTTTGCAGTTTGAAACCAACATGTATGGTACTGTTCTGATTGTACTCCATGATTTATGGCACTTTCCATTGGATGGCACTCAGCAGCAGCACACATTGTAATTTTTGTTGATATATAAATTTACCACGATTTGTTCGGGACCGTCCTGGGGTTGTTCACCTCTCCTGCAGATGCTTTGTGCTTGTTTTCCAAAGCCATAGCTGAAGGAACCATCCTGATTTACATGTGACGTCCATTGTTGTTTTGTGTGTGAGTAGTATACTTTGTGTTTTATTGTACTTCATATAAAATGTAATTTGCATGATTTGTTTGTAATTATATGTTTTGCTAGGTCTCAATAATTTCTGAGGACTGCTGTCTGCAAAACACATCAAAATCTACTAGATTGTAAGCTCTTCAGGGCAGGGTCCTCCTGTGTCACTGTCTGTATTTGTCTGTCATTTGCAACCCCTATTTATTGTACAGCGCTGCATAATATGTTGGCGTTATAGAAATCCTGTTTAATAATAAATATAATAATAATACTAAAAAAAAAATTTGAGACCTTACATATAGACTTATCCATCCTTCCCGATCGTAGCTTAGAGGTAGCTTAGATCGTAACACTGCCCATAAAGGCACCCCAGATCATAACACTTCCCCCACAGGCATCCTAGATCATAACACTCCCCCACAGTTACCCCAGATCATAACACTGGCCTCACAGGCACCCAAGATTATACCACTGCCCCCACAGGCACCCCAGATCATACCACTCCCCACACAGGCACCCCAGATCATAACACTGCCCCACAGGTACTCCAGATCATAACACTGCCCACACAGGCACCCCACATCATAACACTGCCCCCACAGGCATCCCAGATCATAACACTCCCCCACAGGTACTCCAGATCATAACACTGTCCCCACAGATGTCCCAGGTCATAACACTGCCCCTAAAGTCACCCCAGATCAAAACACTGCCCCCCACAGGCTTGGGCAATGTTTTGACCAGGCAGTGTATTTACATTTTCTGAACAATTAGTAAAATAAGTAAAACTGATACCATTCAGTTCTGTAGCTACAGGCATTGTGAAGAAATCCATCTTTAAAAGTCACAACAAAGAAACTAAAATCCCAGGTTAGGGGCAGGGCCTCCCTCAACCACCACCAATGGCAGATCTCACTGCTATTTACCTTGACAATAGGTTACAAGCAAGAAGTTAGATTCCTAACATCATTTTGGCTTTACTTTAGTCCTGGACCAGATCTATTCCAGGTTTGCTGGATCACCCAGATTCACTGATGAAACTTTATCCTCTCCAGCCTTGGAGAGCTTTAATAAATCAGAGCCATTGACTCAGGAAACGTGTAAACTGCCTGGAGGTCTCAAAGTTTAGGACCTAGGAGGAAGGAACGTGCAGAAGTATCTGCCCCCTAGAGATCCCAAGAATTGGCTTTGAGGAAGAACCCGCAACTCAATGTTAAGCATTTGTTCTATTGAGGTTGCAGTTGGGGATTAGTAAGTCAGGTCACATCCTCAGTCATGCCCATCCATGTACCAAACGGTAATTGTTTTTTATATTTGGAATGCCAACCACAGCAAATACTGACCAAGATGTTGGCCCAATCTCTTGTACACCATACAAGGCAATGCTTAAGATCCTGTGTCATCACAAGCCCAAATCATCTCCCCCCCCCCACCACCCACACTGCTTCACATTTGGTATGAAGTGTTTGTGCTGATATTCTATGTTTGGTGTTTCACCACATGTGGCGCTGTGCCACATTAGCCATTAGCCAAACATCTCCAGTTTGGTCATATCTGTCCATAGGACATTATTCCAGAAGTCTTCAGATTGAACTTTACAAGCCTTAGTTGTGCCGCCATGTTATTTTCAGAGAGAAGAGGCTTTCTCCTAGTAGCCCTTCCACACAAGTCATAAGTGTTCAGTCTTTTTCTACGGGTACCTTGTTTCAATCCTTAAGGTGCCTTCTATGATACTTCAATAACTCTGATGCCATTAGCAAACATTATTATGCCTTGGAGCTGACATATTGTCACACTGGTGTCCGACAGACTGTATTGATGGAGCTAGACTATAGGAATAGGACTGATCTAGAATTCTAACATTCTGGACATTTGGATAGAATTAAATCAGACTCAGCAGGAATTGTTGAAAGCATTGGTCTACAAGGAATGACTTGAAATTGTGTCCCACCATAGATCATTAATCAGATAACATTGATTTCATTTATCAGTAAGATCCTCTATCTGTAGAACATTCATTTTACATTTTAGAGCATTGCTAAGACTTGGGCTAGTAAATCATGAAAGGAGGCTATAATACTGAGAAGGTTTAATTACTAATAGTCTGTTAATGGAGGTAATTGTCTTCAACATTGTGCGGTTTTCTTTCAGTTATCTTTTCCAATAGTAGAAGATTTGAATAAAGTTGGGATTTGAGTTAGTGTGGAATTATTCCCTTATCGGCTCCAGGATGGCTTTTGTGGGAACACATTTAGAAATAAGAATGATAACGACATAAACCCATTTGTTTTATCAGAATGTTGTCAAGCCACAGCAATGGCCCTGATTTATTAAAGCTCTCCAAGGCTTGAGAGGATACACTCTATTAGTTTGCTGGATCACTCAGATTCACTGATGAAAGTGAATCCCCCCCAACCTTGGAGAGCTTTAATAAATCAGGCCCGATGTCTCTAGTAATGATGATTTATTGAAGGATGAGAGGAAGGGACACACATTTGTAATGATAAAAAAGGTCAGCTATTGTTTCTTTAATATGAAAGCTGAAGTATCCGTATTTCTGTAATATCCAATTCATAGAATTCTACATTCTACAACCAACATTTGGCAGATGAGGAACACCTTTGCTCCTTGGCAGATTCAGTTTCTGTGTTAATATTCAAGGCGGTTATTATGCCATAAAATAATTTTATGGCCAGAGTAAACAATTCCTATCTGAACGTTATCCAATAAAACATATTTTTTTCACTAAATTAACTCTACCAAGAAAGAGAGAGATGTCTCCATGTTTCCAATTCTTTGATTATCTTGTGTAACAGAGGAAAGTCATTTTAACAGAAATGTGTTTACCAATCTTCAGGCCAAGATAATTGATGTGAAACAAATTAATGGTGAGGTTTCTTTCTTAGCTTCAGGTTCTATTTTTAGCATAAATAAAGAGATGAATCTCATGTTTTGAAAAATTGTAGACCAGAGAATGTGCTATACTCAAGATTATTTCCTTGAAATCCCGATACAAAAGTTTTACCCTTAGGTAGGTTGTCCAATAGGAGTGTTCCTCAGCCAAAG
>NC_092858.1:2373966-2399067 GCF_032062135.1 Pyxicephalus adspersus | reverse complement strand
TTAACTTAATGCTGATAAATAGTGGAATGTACGCATTATTTAGGTGTTTCCACAAAACAAATAGTACTAGTATATGAAAGTTCCAGGGCCAAATCCACTTTGTGTCGGGATTGCAGTGGAAGAGTTAATCTGCAGTTCAGTTCCCACGGTCACTGGGCTGGTAAGTTCAGTTTAGTTTTACAGTTTAGAAGTTAATTACCTCCAGTGCCCCGGGATAGCAGTGGATTCCTGTGTGCGATCCCCAGTACTGGAGGTTAAATGGGGACAAGTCTCCCCAAAACCTTGAGTGCTCTCTGATTGACTGAGGAAAGCTTTCCTCATCAATCTCCATAGATCAGCACAGCCCGCAAACTTTTTTTTTTTTATGTTTTTTTTTAAATTCAATTTCAATTTGAAGCATGTTAAGCTAAATGCCTAAAAAAATCCTCTTCACATATTTCTTCCTATATTTTCTCTATGTATTTGAACACACATAAATACATACATGACTTCACATGAAGCAAAACAATATACACCTAAAAAGAAATACTTAACAGAATGAGGACCCTTCTCTGGAAATTTTAAAACTGATAAAACACGATTCGCGCAGTTCACACACACATAGCGGTTACGCCTTGGCGCATCACACTCCTAAGGTTTGGCGCACAACTATGCTTGTAAAACTGAGTTTTAATTGGCCAATTGTGCTGTTTTTAGCCAGTCAAACAAATCATAGAAGGGAACTGCTTAAATACAAGCATAACTGAATGTTTAAAAATTGTAGGTCCTGGGACATTGTAAAGGAGATCACATAAAAACAACCCCCAAAAACAAACTAAAAACTGTATTCAAAATAAACTTATTTGCTAAAAGGTCACATAAAAATATAGAGAACACACAGGCACCACTAAATTTCCATGACAAAAAAAAAAACAAAACCCACACTTCCATATAAAGCCAAATTAGTGCAAAAATGGCCCAATTATATATATATATATATAGTAAATACTATTATTTCTATATAATAATATATATATATTATATATATATATATAAGCAAAGAAGAACGTGTGTGTGCTTGTGACTTTTGTAGGAAAATCTAGTCCAGTGGCAAAGCCGAGGTTTAGCCTGCAGAAAGTCGCAATATTTACCCCCCCAGGCGGCTCTTCCAATCAGGCATCGTAAGCGTTTAGATAGGCGTCTATGTGGAGCAGCTGTACTCAGTTAAATCTTGCCTAACAGGAAAGAAGTCATTTTAAAATATGCTTACTTCTTAGCTCATATAGATCTTTTAAACATTTGAACACCAGAAAGAAAGAATAATTTTTTAGAGGACTAGTCACTTTTAATGCAAGCTCGCATTTAAAACTGCCGGGGGAAACTGTCGGGGATGCGCGTCTCCAGCGGAGAGATCATTTCAGTTAATAACTTCCGTGAGAATACGTCAGCACCTGGAATTTGGTACATAAATTGATCGAAGGGCTCTGATTTTGGATCGCAAATACAAATGCATGAGAGAACATGCGATTTTGCTTGATGAATCAGCCTCCCCGTCTTTTCTATCTGGGATATGTTTATTTCCCTAGCGGTTGAACTTGATAGACTTATGTCTTTTTTTCAACCTGACTATGTAATTATGCCAACCACAATTCCTAATCAATCAACTAACACCTCAATTTCCTTTTTATTGGTAATTTTGTACATAAATTGCTCACCATGACTCGGATGTGGATCACAGCTAATGGATCACATTTTGGTGTAGAAAGCTAAGTTCCATGTCATACTATCTGGAGATGTTGGTGCGTTTGGTTATATATTTGGCCATTAGTAAGCTATGTATATATTAGGTATATCAGGTCAAAGTATTCCCTCATTTTATATCTGCTTTTGGTGGTTGGATTTACAGTCTCTGTGTCAGATTGGCCCTGACATTACTTGCAACGTGTGCAATCCAGTCCGCTGTCCTGCAAAATTCTGCTCTTCCCAGCCGGAGTCTGTAAATTCTCTTTGTTGGGCAGCATTGCAACCAATCACATTCTGAAAATCATAAAGCAAACATTAGTGAGGAATATGAAGACTGAAATACAAGAGAGCTAGAGATAGAACAGTTTAGCCGGAGTGCTGGAAACTTCCCACATAAACAGAACAACACTGAATCCTTGTCCCATTGACATAGCCAAAGAAGAAGCCAGAAGACTTGTTCTAAAATAAAAGAGGAAAGCTAAAACCCCCATTAGCTTTTTATTTCTGTTTTTGTCTCTTTTGCAGATTCTTCCTCCCCAATGTTTTTTTAGTGTTTGGTGAATGTTGCCACTGGTATAACAGGTAAGGGAATGTTTCTAAAAATCCTGGTAACAGTAAAAACCCAACAGATCCTTGTTTTGTCTTGCTAAGTACATAAGGCTTGGTCTGCTTTGTACAGTAATTTGCACTTTCACTATCTTACCTGCCGGTTATATCAAAAAGAAATGGCAATGCTTGTACTACATGGAGCCTGAAGAAGAAACATCATTTGTCTTTTCTCTATTTCACTAAATAGAATTTTCAGATAAATGCAGATCGGCTTTGACTTGCCTTTGGAATCTGCAGGATCCCCTACCCACCTATAGGGGTTTTCTTTTAGGTGTCACCTTCTTCTTTTGGGGGTTGGGGTTACTGAAACCAGTAACCCAGCTGCTTCTGAATAGTGTTGGTGTTCAAATTCAGATAGACCTGACCCGAAAAACACTTTGCAAATTCGTGTGTAAAAAATGTGTTAAAAAAAGAGGCTTTAATGTTAAAGTAAGTTATTGAAAGTGTATGATTTGTGTAACTTAACTTTTATTTTTTATACAGGTTATCACACAATGCCAGGATGATTCCCACGGCTGCACAGCTGTAGGAATTCTCCTGTCAGTGTGGGATGCCTGGGCACTAGGGGTTAAATGAGGACAGGTCTCCCCATTCATCACCTCTAGTGCTCTGCGATTGGCTTAGGAAAGGTAAACCCTGATGACAGCTCAAGCGTCATCAGAATTTTCCTTTCCCCGGCCAATTACAGAGCACTAGAGGTGAATGAATGGGAAGACTTGTCCCCATTTAGCCTCTAGTACCTGGGGATCCCGTGGGACTCCTGTGTTCCTGTATAGAGAAACTCTATCCAAGAACACAAACAAATACTAAAGGGCTGCAAGAGTAATCAGGGCTGTGGAGCTGTCAGCTCTGCTCCTGATTGCTCTTACAGTTCTACACAGTCCCGAATTTTCCCTCCCATTGACTTTAATGATGTTTGAATTCGACGTTCAATCACCCGAACAATATCCCCTTATTCGATCAAAAAGCTGTCGAATCGAATAGTGAGATATTCAACCAAAACTACTCTTGATACCATAAAAAGTCCTGGGGACATCCCTTACTGAACATTCTTGGAATATTTGTACTGTGTTGTCTCGTCTTCCTCTGAATAAGCCTAATTTGGTGAAACGCGTCAGCATTTGAAACATATTTGTTCTGCTCCCTTAATGGAAAGGTACTGTAACATTTCAATATAGTAATACTAATGTGCAAAACTCTGTAAAGTGCAAGCGGAAAATATTTTTGTAGCACATATCCAACGTGTCTTTTTATTAAACTGATGTATGTCCCAAACAAAACCCCTCTCTTTCATTTCTCAGAGGGTTTTTTCAGTCCAGAGACAATTTTTTCCCAATTTATTAGCTGGATTCAGCTTCTCTTTGTGTTCCTATCATCCAGTCTACTCAGTAATAGCATTTTGACGTGTTTTATTTGTGTAGGGGATGTCAGCAGGGTTGGTCCTTGTTGCCCTTTATTTTTGCCTTTGTGTCTGATTCTCAAGCTGAGGATCCCCCATATGGGGCTGAAAATTGTTTAAATTCCATTAACAGCTGGATACAATTCTATCATGTCAGTATCCCATCCAAACTATATCTACCTAATTATTTGGCATAAAAGTCTTCATAAAATTGCATGAATATGTCTCCCTAATTTTTCAACTATTGATTTCCAAAAGTATATCCTGATATCATTCACCGATGCCAGGTTGGGCCAACTTAGTTAAAGTGATATGGACGCCCTCTGGTTACTATACATGTTGCAGAATTCCCATGCAGGGATTCCGAAGAAATACTTTCAGATTCTGATTCCAGATTCATTATTTGGGGAGGTCATCTGGAAAAGGGTTCACGTAAGAATGATGTAATGATGTAATACCCTTAGGGGGGTTAGAAGTTCCTCATGCCAGGACCTTTATTTTGGCAGATTAAGTCACATTAGGAACTAATGCTCTATCTAGTTTAATAAAATACAGTAATCTAATATACTACAAATAAATAGGTGAATACATTTGGTCACAGTTTTTTTTGGCAATCATTTTTGTGGCATTTTTCCAAGATTTATTGGAGATGATCCTGACAATAAGCATACTTGGATTGTGGAGTTGGTTATATTTTCAGGCTAAACAAATGATATCAATGGTAAATCTCTCCATCTTATCTTACTCTCTCTCAATGGATATCTTTTGGTAATTCTCCTAAAATGTTTGGTAACATAAAAGGCCAATGTGATCATCGTACATTTAGAGGCCATGACTGATGACCCCCGGGCCTAGGCTTGCATAACCTGATGATTCTGCGGCTTTACATAACAACAGCAGTTTTTCATGAAGGAGTGCTTCTTTATAGAGGGGATGTGCATGTACAGTTTTTTAAAGCACCATGCCCATGTGTTTGGCCCATTCCCCATGCTTTTCATCATGGGAGCTGATACCTGCACAATGTTACATTGTAATACCAGATTTTTCTTAGATTCCACATAACTAAAACCTTAAAAACCATTGATATTCCACTGATTATCAGCAGCAAAGGAGCATGACTGTAAATTAAGTTGCGTTTCCTATTTGTCATTTTGAGCAGCTCCATAATCTGGCTTTCCATATGACTTTCATATATCGGAATCCAAGGTACATAGAATTAAAATTCACTGCTGACTGTATTTGTACTCTTTATTAAATTCAACGGCACCAGAAAGTGATGTATTCACAAAAAAACAAATACAGAGAACAAACTACTAATCATCATAGAAAATCTTATGAAATATCTGCGTTCAATCTGCATTGTGGTCAGATTTGTAGATCTAACTTCACCTAAACAGACCATTTACAAACGATATGAGGACGATGATAAACCCGACCAGCAGGGGCACCCTCATTTCACTGATGTTCCTTAGTGCCGAAGCTGAAAGACAAAATGTGTAAAAAATAAGATGAAAAACGGGAGCTGGGGCTCCACTTTCACTGAATGATCCAGAGTAACTATGCTTGTAAAAGCTGTCACATCAACCACCAACATGGAAACAGTGCAGGATTTTGTATGTCCTCCATATTCATGGTCTCCATATTTCTAAATGGCTTTCATGTTTACCAGCTTCCATATTTATGTGACCCCTCCTTATCCTCACCAGTACCAGTAATGTAATGCCCAGCCCTGGCACTGCAACCTGGTGAACCAAATTTTAGAATCCACAACCCTATAGATTGTCTCCCCCAGTTCCAGATCCACACTTTGGATGCTTTAGGTGGCTGCCCAGGGCCCATGGATACAAGGGGTCCATGCATGCTTCTGTCCCTTGGTGTATGAGATACAAAAGTTCTTCTTAAACACCTTGTAAGCCCAGATTCTCCATTCTGCCATGGCTGGTATAATCTATGTGACATGTGCAGCCACCATGTAAATGAAGTTTGCCAGATTCATTATTAAATGGGTTTGTAGCAATATCACTGTAACAAAATATTACCAATAGTTATTTGATGTGCAGATCAAACAGGTGCCCTTTGTTCTGCACATTACAGACTGCATTCCAAAATTTAACCTAAGGGTCTTTATCTATTAGAAAGGTCACATGACTAAAAAAAACCTATTCTTGTGTTATAGCTTGGTTCTAGGTTGGTTAAATTGAGCCATTCACCAGCCATTTGTAACCCTAAAAGAAAACACACAGTATACTAACATTTTCAGCAGCCTATGTCTTAAATTGCTATACTATGCTCCAGTGCATGCAGTGGTTTTACCAGTTGTGCTCCAGTGCATGCAGTGGTTTTACCAGTTGTGCTCCAGTGCATGCAGTGATTTCACCAGTTGTGCTCCAGTGCATGCAGTGATTTCACCAGTTGTGCTCCAGTGCATGCAGTGGTTTCACCAGTTGTGCTCCAGTGCATGCAGTAGATTCGCCAACAGCTCCTTCGGGTATGACACATTATATGCAAAGCCCAACTTTATTAATGAAGCAAAAACATCCTTACCTGAATTGTACATACAGCTCTGCCGCTTACTGCCTTAAAAGACAAAACGGAGACAAGTGAGAGAGAAAGTACATTGACCTTTACACAAAAATATTTTATCATAATATTAATAATGTTTAAATAAAACATTATTTAAAATGATATTTTACATTTAGTGAGTTTTATTTTCAAATGCAGCCAACAGGTGGTACTCTCTTCCTTTTTTCCTTTTTTAGCGTTTTTTTAGGTTACAAACAACCAACTGTTTACAGAGCTCTGTAGCTCAAGCTGAAATTTAGGAACACGTGTAAATGCTCCAGAATAGTCCTCACTCCATAAGACTCATTTAATTAAAGACAGAGAGTGTGAAAGGAGACATCATGTACATAATAATAACATTAAAATAAAAGTTGCCAAAAATGTATAGGTTTTTTTTACAGGAGGCATTGTCACTCATTCATATAAAGCAACAGTGAAACATCAGATACCCCCCAGCTCATGTCTCTTTTGTAGCTAGAACTACAGTACTAGGTGTCAGCCACTGTTGAACCCCAGGAAAGGGTACAACAGCACTCCCCCAGTCATGTGACATTGCTCGGGCCTAGCCATTGGCTGTTGGACAGAAGCAATGTCACATTGTAGGAGTTCACACAATTGTCCTGCTATACTCAGGAGAAATATATTGTTGCTGGCACCTAGGTTCTCTGATGAAAGTGTTATTGTTCCAGCCTTGGAGAGCTTTAATAAATCAAAAGAAAACCTGGCTTTGCCTATGTAGAGTGGTCCCACTAGCTACACGAATTCATCTTCACACCCGCTGAGTCGCCGAGTATGGAGGTTCATGACATTAATAGAGCACAGAGTTGTAGAGGAAGCACAGCCGGCCCTTAACCTTCTTACAAGTGGAAGATAAATCTGCTACTGAAGCAGCCACATAGAAATAATTCTCATGAATGAAATACACAGAAAACACAAGAGGATGTGAAATGTTTGTGGTCTCCCGAGGAAGATCTGCTCTAATAACTTGTGTCAGCCGTGACCGAAATGTGCTATTTACCAAAAGTCTGCTGGTCTATGTTATAAAAAAAGAGCCTGAGATTGTTCGCTTTCTCAGCTCTCACACAATTCAGAGAGCCACATCCTGAAAAATGATGTTTTTTTATCGAACGCTGCAAGTTTGGTGAAAAATAAAATCACCCATAACCCACATCAAGACTCAAACCCGATTGCTACATAGCTATATTGTGTAAGGTTCCTTAGACATTTACAGCAAGGAAAGGCTGCAACTTGCAATATGAATAATATAAAAAAGAAAAATCCAGGCAGTGAATAAAGTGGGAAGTAAGGAGAGAAATAATGAAATACATCTCCAGGTGATCAGGGCAGCAAACAGCAAAGTACTTGGCAGCAAGGAATGTGGGGAATCACACCACAGTGCAACAAGTAAGCTGACGCGTTTCACAGTTCTGGGTCTACTCAGAAGGTGAAATACAGAACTCTGATGGATATTACCAGATAATATTTTTCTGTTTTACATATATATTTTTGCTGTGCTTGTAAACTATCTTATATTTTAAACTCTGCACTGATAAGAACCCGCATTTGCTTTAGGTGTAATAATATCCTTGTTGGATACAATAAACCTGACATGGATTTCTTACAAATTTGCTATTAGTTGGCAGATGTTTTCAATCCTGTACAATTGGCTGGATCACCCAGGTTCTCCCAAAATAGTATTTTTGCTCCAGTCTTGGAGAACTTAATAAATCAGTCCATATTGTTATGTTTCTGTTTTGTACCCCTGAATAGCACTGATCATACGGATCTGGAGGAATGGAAGAGAAGTAGGTCAAGTGCAAGTCAGAAGAAGGTCAACTAAAGGTGAGAAGGTCAGTTTAAGGTCAGAGGAGGTCAAGTCCAGGTCAAGATGGGGTCAACTCCAAGTCAAATGAACCAATTACTCAATATGGTTGCTGTAAATGTAATAAAAGCTTTACATTATTAGAGAGCTTTGTCTGCCAGACGTAAATCCAAGTGAACCCTGTGCTGTGCTTTCAATATATCATGGACGATCACAGTTGAGATGTATTACCAATCTTGTCAATAACCATTATATTAATAGATTGAACACTACTGATAATAAAATTATTTTTGGATTTGCTTTGTTGGAAGTGAGCCTGGTGGTACTGAGACTGTGACATTCCGGATATTGTACCTGGCGCTGTTCAAGGTCTTGAACAATAAAATAACTGGATTTCGTATCAAAGGGCTTTCGCCCCATGTTGACAGGCTTTAGGTGTTAGTGGTGTCAGTATAACATCAATTAAAGAATATTCAGAATTCATTGCTAGGTGCATTTGACCTAGAGCTGACCCTGTACTTTACATACAGTTGTCCTCCTTGTATTTGGCATCCACCTGAATCCAAGTGACCTCTTTCTGACCCTACTTGACCTCCCATGACCTGCATTTGACTTATGGGTTTTGCTTTAACACACAAAATTCTATTAACATTGGCCGTTCAGATCTTTTTGGACTTCTCATGGACATATACAATGTTTCAATTAAAATGTAATAAAGTATTTCAAATTTGTGCAGCATCTGGTTGCTTGTGTTTGTAAAAAAATCTTTATAAATTTATTTTTTTAAGTTTTTTAGCATAGAAAGCAAGGCCCTGCTAAATATTTTTGGCTTTGCTTTTAGATAAGAGTAATTACTAAATTGGTACTACTATCTAGAATTCAATAGACCATATCTACCCATATATAGTAAATGGGAGAACCATAAAAATCATTCTTGCCCAGGGGTCCGTTGGTCCTTATGTCTTCCACCAGTCCTACAACCTGCTGCTAGATTTGCAGCCCTCAGTGCAGGTACAATTACAGCTCACAGTGTTGGAATGCTAACAGTGCCAAACCTGAATTCTGCCGGTAGATTTTATCTTTACCGGAACTTCCCTATAACTCACCTCCCAGATAGGCACAATTGTAGAAACTGCATCTTCTGCTGGTAGAATGCAAGACAAACTTATTGCCCTGCTGTTACTGCATTGTTTTATCTATCTGTCTTTATTATTAAATAGTATATTCTTTCAAGTCTTTGTGTTATCTCTCTTTGTACACTTCAAATTCAACCCATCAATATTTGCATAAACTGTCACAAATTATATCCGTGACATAACAAAAGTGAAGCTTTAAGCTGACCACACACATTACAACCTAACTCAGCTACCCATTTAGTATATATTTAATCAGACCAGTCCTCACACTGCATGCCTGCTGGAAAATCTAGAGGTTTACTCAGACATGTCGAATGTGGAGCATCATGGCAGCCCACCATGTGCATGTTAGTGGATTGCAGCGCCATTGTGCATAGTGTTCCCTTTGTCTTTGGTGTCACCTGTGTATCCTGTGTTCTTGTGTCTTCCATGACCCCCATGTCACCCATGCCTCCTGTGTTTTCCCTTGTCTCCTGCATTCCCCTCTGTCTTTGATGACCCCCGTGTCACCAGTGTCTATTTACTGGATTTCTGGAACTCATGACTTTTGTTCTGACCTCACATGTTCGCTTCCTGCCTAGTTTTCGTCTTTCTTCGAATATTCTCCTGCCTGTTGACTTTGTACCACACATTGTTCTGCCCACCCTGGTGTGCCCAAGGACAGCAACCTCACAGCAGCCTGCAGCAGAACATCCTCACCACTAGAGGCTCTGGAGAAGACCAGGCTACTGCTTAGATCCTGCACATTGGCCTGCACCTCACTACTATTGAGCAAGCCATAGCACCCCCTAGAGGCTCCATCCCACATACTACACACTACAACTGAAACACTTTGTATAAACAGATTGATCTGTCTGTGACCAGTTTTACCATAAATCATAATGTTTCAGATTTCACCAGTAAGATTTGATAGAATTTGAAGATGACCACAAGCATTACAGTCTGAATGTACAATCTCAATCAGATCAGTCAGAAAGTATGCCATTGTGTTGGCTTAAAACACTGAAACACATGGGCTATGATTGCATTAATCAAGGTAGTCACTTAAGAATCATTTGTTCATTTGTTTCTATATAAGGCTTTGGCTTTCTGGTGTATTTATTGCTTTCCACTGTACGTAAGGCACCAAGTGTTGTCCATGTGGGGGGTCTTTTCATTGCAACACATGGTATTGGGTTCGATATATCGAACCCCATTGATTCCAGTCTGTGTGGCTTTCCCTGATGTGGAACATATAACGAGTTATATCAGGACAATGACTTAGAATTCAATGAAGCCAGGACAGCCAGAGAATTATAATTTCCAAGTGGTCACCTTTGCTATCACACATCTGCTTTCCTCTGTACAGGGGTGAGAACCTCAGAGTGGCAAATTGAGGAACCAAAATTAAAACTAAATTGTGAAATTAACTTTTTTTACAAAAAGCAAAACAGTCAAAAAAGAGAAGTGAGAGAAGACCAGGAACTGACTAACCATAGATCAGAACTGAAAGTGAAAGTCACTACCAAAATAAAAAGCTATAAAAATATCACCCAAACGTGATCTGCAGCAATGAGCACAATTTAATTTTTCCCCATCAATTTCATAACTGTCACAGGGACTGGATTATTTATTATTATGTATGATTAATGTATATTCTGCAGACTAAACAGAGCAGAGGATCCATCGGACCATTGATATAATGAACCCCATGTATCTGACAAGATAGCTAAAAGGACAGGTGCTCTTTACAAGCCCAACCTCCGAACCTAAAAGCACAGGTGCTCCTTACAAGCCCAACCTCCGAACCTAAAAGGACAGGTGCTCCTTACAAGCTCAACCTCCAACCCTAAAAAGACAGGTGCTCTTTACAAGCCCAACCTCCAAACCTAAAAAGACAGGTGCTCTTTACAAGCCCAACCTCTGGGCCTAATGGGGCTCTTCTATCCCTGGAGCCATCATGTTGGGGCAACATTGGACTTTAGTAGAGGATTGACTATGGATCTATTGAGTTGGGTGAGAAGAATGGAAAGTAAACCCGTCCATGAAATGGAACTAATGTTCCCAGCAAAAAGAAATGAAGAAATAAAAGGTTTATTGGCCAATAAAAAGATTAAAAATGAAAAAATTGCCCCACGTTTATAATAAAAGCATTTTTGTGCCAATGTCAAGGCTGCCACAAAAGCTGAAAAAGAAGCATCACCTGACCCACATGATCTGTCACCATTACAGGTAAGTGTCTTACCATGCAATTATACTGTACACATCACGGCATAAAGCCCGGCACCAGACTGCAGAACTGAGTTCCATTTTAACTCTTTCATATCTACTCTGATCCTTGTGTTACATGCTCCATGTTTTCTGTATTCTGTAATCTTTATAACATTACATTGCATATTCTAACATTTCACACAGAAAGAACTTCCTATTTAAAGTCTTGTTTCCCCTTTTTTAGCAGTCAGAAAGCTGTGAGAATGTGGAGTGACACTATAGATATCTGATCCGGGGATTAGATGGTTGGCTTTAGAAAGTAAATAAGGAATTTTGGTGCCCCCAACACAATATGACAGAGCAGCGAATCCACCCAAACTGCAATGTACCGCAAAGTGCATGCCATGAAGTGCCGAAGATAGCAGTCTGCAGCCTCAGCTCAGTGCACAGAAATGCATTGTATTAAAGTATTTTATATCAACAGAACGCAAAGTTTGATTGGGGGTTTTGATGACTGCTGGAGGGGGAAATCCGCCAAAACTTTCTTGTAACTTTGGTGGATTATATTGGGCAGATCTCAAATTGACAGGTACAGCTGCAGTGCCCATTACCATTCCTGCACGAAATATCTGCTGTTCCTATTATGAGTAGTTCCTACCATCCATGTGCTTGGGTTCCCAAGTCTGGACCCCTGCTGTGCCCAATATCCGGGGTTCCTTGTATGCCTGTGCTAATATTTGCCTGACAATGGGCTTTAATATGGAGGCTGAAGAGTTAGGAGTCGTTATACAGATACACAGAGATAAAAGTGAGGAAACTGTTTACCTGTGTATCTGTCAGGTAAAAGAGGAGGCAGAGCCCAGAAACCAGGAGTGCAGTCATTGGTCAGATGGACACCTGTAAAAAAAACAAACCCTCTGCCCCCCAAAAAACAAAGTCAGGACCATAAATATAAGGAAAGAGACAGGCAAGGAGGAAGATGAGAAGAAACTTTGATCCAATAAGTAACTTTAAATGTAGCCAAAGCCAAAACTTTGTTAGGGAAGAATAAAGAGACCCTGTCACCAGATCATCCAATAAGATTCAATAAAATTACCATTTACCATTGTTGGGTATATTATTTATCTGTGACAGCCACCCAAATGCCCAGATACTGCTGCAGGATGCAGCCATCATAATATGCAATGATAACTTTCACTATAATGACCCTCTGTATTATTCCCCTTCACTCTGCTTCATTCCCCTGGCAGCTATGTAGGGAGAAAGGGGTTGGGTGTAGGAGCTGGGCCAACACAGACTAGTCTACGATGTACAAGAAGAGAGACAGCTGTGCTAGGAAACTGATAAGGTAAGTTTTCTAGCAAAGCACATCACAAATAAACTGAATAATGATTTTTAAAGGAAAAGTGCTGCAAATAACCATTTCAAACATTTGATTTTCTTGTGCTTTTGCAATTTTTGGAGACAGGGCCTCTTTAGGGGTAATAGGAATACCAATCAAAAACCTGAACTTGCAACAATTTGTTCTAATGTAGTCAAGTTAAGCAAACGTTTTTTATACTTTACAATATTAAAGTTTTTGGAAAGTTCTACACACTTCATGTAGCTATAATCCTATAAAGGATATACAATTCCTCCCACGTAGGGGAAGATACCCGTTCTTGTCCTCGGAAACTATGTGGCCTTAGGGACAGAACATCCTGAGCTGTAGATATACTTTACTGGGTCAAAAGGCAACGTCATTACAGCACAAAAACAAAAGCAGAAACAAACATGATAAACCTTTCTTTATTCTTTCTAGTTTTCTTTATTTAGAACTGAAAGGGGTTTAATAGGAGTTTAGACATGTTTAAATATTAATAATAAAAAAACATATTAAATGAGATTAAATTGGGAACAGACTTTATAAACTAAATATTATTTTACTGGTGGGATGGCTTTCAATACCTTCACAAAGAATTGCACTAGATACATTGTAACAATAGCACTTTATATAACAGCTTTATTATGGTGCGAAACGCGTCAGTTCCTGGCTGAGAAAAGATATATTTGTGCCTATGATCCTAGTGATTACTGCATGCAGATCCCCAGACCGTTGCTTGGCTTTCAATCTGCTCAGCGCTCCAGGTAAGGCTGGGGTTTGTGGGGAGCAGAGATTTGTGTATGATGTCTGGCCCGCCAACACTGCAAAGCGGTGTCATTTTAATTGGACCTCACCTCCTGATGAAAGCTTGCTGCCATTACCTTGCCATTGTCCTTGCAACACCCAATGATGCCACATTTCCAAACATGGACCACATGCCCTGAGTTTTGTAAAATTCAAGGACTGCAGATTGTCTGTAATATAATGACTCCGGAGTGCGGCACCACTGCTAATAAACTTCTGGGTTGTCACTATCTATATAAAGGGATGGGGGGGGGGGGAAGATAATTATAAAAAGTTAGGGCAGGTTACAATAAAGGGGGTCTTTGGTGTCCTCCTGTATAATGCTGGACAAAGAGAGCTGAGCCTCATGGGGCAGTTAGAGGAAAAAGCGTTGGGGTCGCATAAGGTGGAGGTAGCCAGGAATCAGGTCTAACCCCATATTGTATTAGTAATTCTCTAGAAATAATAACCCATAGAAAAAAACTCCCAGTTAGAGGAGGGGACCCAACGCATGGGTTAAGATTCACTATTCTCAGAATTCTTACTGATAGTATGAAGGAGGAAGAAAATGAGGACAGCACAGAGTCTTCTATCAGTCCCATTCACAGGGAGGGTTTTAAACAAAAAGGGCCCCTGAACTAATATAAAGTGAGGGCCCCAGTTGTACAGCATTCCAGTTTCCAGCACCCCACCATTCTGTCAATTGGAGCCCAATTACCTCCCCCTTTCCAATCCACAAACTTTTCTTGCCAACAGAATGCCAGGAAAATAATCAGATCAATTGATGGAGATGGGAGAATGAAAGAAGGGGGAGGAAAGACCCTTAGGAAGATTCTGTTGCTCAGATTATTAGTTTAAAAGTTAAAAGTGTAATTTTCCAGCTCCGGATTGGATGTGGCAGCCACATTCTTTTATGCTAACTAATATATTGTTTTATTTTCTGATAAGCAATCAAAACAAAATAAATTATTCTTGAATCACTCCATATCCCCCTCCTGAGACTTCCCCCACCTCCTAGATTGTAAGCTCTTGGGGGCAGGGTCCTCTCCTCCTCCTGTGTCACTGTATGCATTCATCTGTTATTTGCAACCCCTATTTATTGTACAGCGCTATTTGCAAACCTGATATTTGGGGTAAGTTTTGCAGGGAATTCAGCTGATATCACTCTCTTTGACTCCGTGCAAATAAATACAATGAATTTTGGTGGAATTCACCTTTAAGACATCACGATTGTTCACATTTAATCATTTCTTATTATGGGGGCTATAATAAGCATTGAGACAGAAAGAAGAATTGATAGGAGTGAGGGGGTAACAGGCAGGGGGTAGAAGGGAGGGGTGAATAGAAACGAAAGGTTACCTTTGTCTCACCCTGTGGGCACTGCCTGGGCACCCGGCCTCACTTTCCTCTGACAAATCTGATCTGTAAACAACAATGGGTGAACTTTCTTCTTGGGGCCGGCGTTCTATATATATAGGGCCAGCTGTCCCAGCAATATAACGTGTCAGAGCTACATGAGACATGACCTGCCCTATCGCCAACAATAAAATTCTGCCTTAACCTCTTCCTGTCTGCAGTCCCCCCCCCCCTTCTTATTTACAAACTTTATATTTCTTAACTTTAACCCCTGCCTTCCTGTTGCCTAAATAAATACCCCCACCCCACACAGACAACCCTCACCCCCCTCATCCTTCCTGGTCCATAACCCCAATGCACCTTCTTGATACTCTATCTTAACCCCGTCCTTCCTGGTGCCTATCCTTAAGCAGCAGCTAACCTACTCAAAATTTAACCCTTACCGGTGGCTTAATTTAACCCCTTCCTCGCTAGTGACTAACCTTTACCCCCCACCTTCCTTACTGCCAATATTTAACCCCAGCAATATCTAACATTGGTTAGAAGTTTACCTACTCAAAATCTTTCCCCCCATCTTGCCTGGTGCCGGACCTTAACATTCTTTTTTGGTATCTAAACTTAACCTCTTCTTTCCTGGTGCCTAACCTTGCCCCACCCCCACCTCCCACCCTCCTTACTGCCAAAACGTAACCCATTATCTCTAGCAATAATCAGAACCTAACCTTGTGCCTAATTTACCTGTTCCCCTTTAGTGCATCACCTTAATCCCCTCCTCCCCTAATTCACTGCACTCCTCCCTGGTATCTGACCTCAAGCAGAACCTAACTTAGTTATAAACTTAACCCCCCTTCTTGATGCCTAAATTTAACCCCCCCCCCCCCAGTGTCTAACCTAAAGCAGAAGCTTATGAACTCAAAATCTACCCTCCCCTCTCCATCCTGCCTGGTGTCTGACCTCTTGGTACCTAAACCTGACCCCTTCCTTCCTGATGTCTAACCTTAACCCCCTCTATACTCCCAAACCTTAACTCCTGTAATGTCTAAACTTAAGCAGAACTTACCCTAGTCAAGATTTACCTTTACCTCCCCCCACTTCTGCCCAATCCTAAACTAAACTAATTTAAAATCTAAATCTAACTAAAATCCTAAACTAATTTAAAATCTAACCTTTCCCTATTCTTCTTAGTGCCTAATTTTAACCCCTTCCTCTCTGGTGCTTAATTTTAAACACCCCTCTATGCCAAAGTTTAAGCCCTGTAGTGTCTAACCTTAGCTAACCTTAAGCCAGAAGTTTACCAGCTAACCTTAACCCCTTCATTGCCTAAACTAAAGCAGAAGCTGCCCTACCTGTAATATACCCCTAACATTAACCCCTCCAGGTAACTGTGAGAAGTTTACCCCTTCAGATTGGACAGTTGGTGAGTAAAGATCTCCATCTGATTTTGTGGCCCCCACACTGACCTGTTCTATCGCTGACATTCGGCTTCTTTGCTCTCTGGGATTCGTACGATCGGTCTGCCGGCTCTGCGATTATGGAAGTTCTGCTGAATGAGATTTATCAATGAAATGTGAAATGTGCTGCTCCAGGCGTGTCAGGGGGCCGCCACATAGCAGAAATGATTAACTGAGTCATAATAAAATGATAAGAAATAATAAACTCGTCATCTATCATAAAACACAGCGACCAATGGGATCCTTCCTATCAGCTGGAATTTGGATTCTTTGTTTATGGAATTCACACACAAAGATGATGAAATACCAATACCAAATCCGCAGCTACATCGGCTGAACCAGATATCCGAACGCCTACACGGCTGTGAATTTCCTGCGCATGGCAGAGACTAATTTATGCCAACCCACACATACTGGAGGGGGATTGCTGAGTCCAACCTCCTAATCACTAACATCTCAAATAATCCATAATATTGTCATTTTAAAAGTAATTCCAATCTTTCTGTGGCTTTCATTAAAAAATCCTTGGAGATCCTGCCATGAAGGTCCTTGTTCGGGTACTTCCTGGAATAGAGTGACAACGCTCTGTCGATGTCTCCTATGTCCCTGCCTGTGTTGTCACATGGGACTACAAGCACACATTACACAGATATGGTCTATTGTTGTCACACAGGAAAACCCCCAGAGAAAAGCCCATGCAGCTATCAATGGGGAGAATGAAGACAAAAAATGGCTCCAGGAGATCAGCAGCACTGAGATGGAACAAAGAATAAAAAAGTGAAAATAGGATTTTATATAAAAACAAAATGCCAAAATCTTATAACACATTAAATAGGGAGCAGCTTACCTATAGTTAGATGCAGTAGCCGCATTGGTTTTCTGGGGGTTTTTTTAGACTTAGGGCTTTCTGCAAGTACAAAAATATCTTATGATCCTGCCAGACATTCAGTGTCATGATCTGATATGAAATATTTTTCAAATATATATGATTAGAAACTCTTCTTCATATATGATATAGATGGGGGCGCGGGGTTGTAGTCCAAATCATGGATGCAGCTTTAGGACAATTATGATACTGGTAGGTGATGTAAAGAAAAAAATATCCAAAAAAAAAGAAGACTAATGCCACCACTAAGGTCTGACAAGCTGCAATGTTACATTTTTGTGTTTTGCTTTTATAAGCTTTAAAGAATTTCTAAATCTTCTGGTCCTTTAAAATAATGCGTAAGAGTTTGTGCATAGACAGGTATTATGTCTCCATCTAGTGGAAGCTGCTGGTAAGACATTGTAGCTCTATCCCTATGGAAGGCAGCTCAGAATCCAGTGCTAAGAGCAATATCCATCAGGCTGTGTGCAAAGCCATTTATAAGACCCCCTGCTGACAAGAAAAAATATTTATAGGCAGCAAGCATCCATCAATATTCATAAAAATCTGCTTTTTAGCTCCAGTCAGTGACTTTGCCTGGGCTGCGATGATGTCATCTGTCTGCTGCAGGCAGGAAAAAGCATTTCATCAGTCTCCCCTGACCCAGTGTTTAGTCTGCAACATGCTACCTTTGTATCCATCTACAAGGTGAGAGGCTGCAGCAGAGGCTGATCTGTGTCAGACATTTATGAACATGACCAAGACCTGCAAAAACACCGGGATTTACTTAATGTGTCATCTCTGAGCCACCGGGTCGTACATAGTGACCCTGGAGGAAACCTGAACAAAGATATTTCCATTGTTCCGGTGGGGCCTGAGCTATTTTAGAAAACTGATTCATTACACTTAGTTTAGCTTTGCAGCCAATCCCCAAATCAGGGGCAGATGGGGGTATGAAGAGGGACAGTCCCTCCAAATCAGGGGCAGATGGGGGTATGAAGAGGAAAAGTCCTTCCAAATCAGGGGCAGTTGGGGGTATGAAGAAGAACAGTCCTTCCAAATCAGGGGCAGTTGGGAGGTATGAAGAAGGACAGTCCCTCCAAATCAGGGGTAGTTGGGGGTATGAAGAAGGATAGTCCCTCCAAATCAGGGGCCGTTGGGAGGTATGAAGAAGGACAGTCCCTCCAAATCAGGGGCCGTTGGGAGGTATGAAGAAGGACAGTCCCTCCATATCAGGGGCAGTTGGGGGTATGAAGAGGAACACTCCTTCCAAATCAGGGGCAGTTGGGGGTATGAAGAAGAACAGTCCTTCCACTTCAGGGGCAGTTGGGGGTATGAAGAGGGACAGTCCCTCCCAATCAGGGGCAGTTGGGGGGTATGAAGAGGGACAGTCCCTCCAAATCAGGGGCAGTTGGGGGGTATGAGGGACAGTCTCTCCAAATCAGGGGCAGTTGGGGGGTATGAGGGACAGTCCCTCCCAATCAGGGGCAGTTGGGGGTATGAAGAGGGACAGTCCTTCCAAATCAGGGGCAGTTGGAGTTATGAAGAGGGACATTCCCTCCAAATCAGGGGCAGTTGGGGGTTATGAAGAGGGACATTCCCTCCAAATCAGGGGCAGTTAGGAGGTATGAAGAGGGACGGTCCCTCCCAGTCAGGGGCAGTTGGGAGGTATGAAGAGGGACAGTCCCTATAAATCAGGGGCAGTTGGGGGGTAAGAAGAGGGACAGTCCCTCCAAAGCAGGGGCAGTTGGGGGGTATGAAGAGGAACAGTCCTTCCAAATCAGGGGCAGTTGGGAGGTGTGAAGGACAGTCCCTCCAAATCAGGGGCAGTTGGGGGGTATGAAGAGGGACAGTCCTTCCAAATCATGGGGCAGTTGGGAGGTGTGAAGAAGGACAGTCTCTCCAAATCAGGGGCAGTTGAGGGGTATGAAGAGGGACAGCCTGTGGCCCCTGTCCATGTTTTCACCATCTGATTTACATGTTCTCTTGCCTGATGATATATTTGATATATTTTTATAGTTATAGCTCCTTTATTCCCGCGTTGGTTTCTTTGTTTCTGACTTTGTAGCTGGTTGTCAGGGCTGGGAGTCGGGGACACCAGAATATGGCACCCAGGGATCTTTGTTTTCTGTGCCGGCCTCACAACGTCAGATGTCACAGCATAGAACATTGAGCTCAGAACTCGTCCGACTTGTCTGATGACAATCAGGAAACAGAAATAAAGAATTGGCGGGGATTTGTAAATTGAAGACACAAGTGGCCGATGAGGAACAAACGCTGGTAATGTAAGTGAATGTTACATCAATCTTGTGTGTAGATGATTCAGGGCTATTGCAGGGACTGATGCATCAAGAGAGAACAAAGAGGCAATCATGCACTGACAGCAGAATAAACGGGACAGATCTGGGCACAGCTGTATATTCTGCCAACCATATGGGGGTATCACCTGGAATAATACCATGTAATACAATGTTTCTCCACTAGGGCTCCTCCAGAGGTTGTTAGGGCTTTCTTGAGAATTCTGTGCCTCCCAGGTCAGTATAAGCCCCCAATAATGACCCCAATGATTTTTTTGGCTATCTGTAAGGGTGACATTCTTCCCACTGGCCAGCAATGTTAGACGAATTCTTCCCATTGCACACCACACCGATGTACTGTGATCTGTGGGTATAGTAATTGTAAAAGGGATTCCCTAAAGACCCTATAGTTATTTTAAGGTTCCTCCATGTTAAAAAGGTTTAGAAACACTGATGTAATATAAAAGTTCACATCTCAATATGCCTTGTTCTCCATATTTAAATGCAAACTGAGCTGCCCAGCACAATGATAGTTACAGGGGTTGGGACCAGCCAAATAACACTATGGGGGGTGAAGGGGGTGATTACATTGGTCAGCTTTTATTGATATGATAAAAAATGTGAAACTTATTGCTATATTTGTATGAAAAGTATAACACTACATGTCTATTTACTACTCACAGGGTGACAACACTACTGTACAACATCACTGCAAAAACAGTGTTGTCACCCTACAGGAAGCTGGGAAAAAAACAAATCTGTTGCCAGAATGCCAAGCTATACAACTATGTTACAGGAGGACTCAGAGTAACAAAAACTGACGTTAATGCCGTCAGACAATGTCATTTATAGTCAGAGCCCCACTTGAATTAGTGATCATTATAAGCCCATGCTGATTGGGATTCTGACTGCTATCAGGACAGACTCTTGTGCATGTATGTGCTTGGTTTGAGAATTCCAACCAATCAGAATATTTATAGCAAGTATTCCCCTTTAGTAAAGGAGGGACCGACCCACTCCATCAACTCCATCTAGGATCAGTTGTACATAAAATCCATGAATTCTACTTATAAAATACAAAATAATTGTATGTCTAATGGATCTCAGCCAGTGTGGATGGAGTGGGTTGGTCCCTGATTTTCTCTTGCTGTTTAGTTGTCTTCATCTGAGATCAGTTTTACACCTTACATCTAAAAAATGTTGCAAAGTGCGAAATGCGAGCATGTGCTGTGGTGCTTTTCTGAATCTCCTGTGTTGGGATGTAAATAAAGCTCCAAATATCCAAAAAACTGAACGGCCATTCTGGATGACATTTCCAGGTAAGGTAGCACATATCAAAAGGGGAAATGTTAAGGATGTGAGTTGCCCTAGAGGTAATCCAAGGAAGTGCATGTACAGCCAGTACAGTACAGAAAGGTCCTGTATGGCTGCTTTATTAGGAAGGGAAGAGCCCCAATCCAGAATGTTATTATTATTATTATTATTATTTTCAATAAACAGTATTTATATAGCACCAACATATTATGCAGCACTGTACAATAAGTAGAAGTAGCACATGACAGAGAGATACAAACAATGACACACGAGGAGGCGAGGACCCTGCCCCGAGGAGCTTACAATCTAAGAGGTGAGGGATGTAGAACACAACAGGAGGGGGGATTTGGGATGGTGAGCAAGGGTTTAAAACATGAATACATGAAAGATTATTGGTCCCTATGATACTGGAAACTTGATCTTGGGAAACCTTTGGAATTCAGGTTTTATTTGAGTCTTTAGTTCGAACAGGAAAGTAAATGGAAAGGGTTTTTGAGAGAGTATATAAAAAAGTTTAGAAAAAATAACGTTTAGGTAGTGTGCTCATCTTTATGGTGTAATTTCTACCAAACCAAAGAACAGTTTGAGAATGCCAAGTGTTTTTTCACATATACATATATGAGAGGTCTGTGATATTAGAAGGGATTGAGGTGCTAAGATGAGGAGTATTTTGTGATAAGAAGGAAGGGAGAGTAACACAGGACCGGAACCCAGCTGGATCAAAGAGCAAAACAATGCCAATTGACTCTCTCAAAGGCTTCTTGACATCCAATGAGAGCAAAAATATCGGAATATTGTATGTTTTTGTTTTGTTTGTTTAGTTTTTTTATTTGTATTTTTATAAAAGGTAAAACAACACGAAACACAAACATAAAAAATGACAGAGGATACAAACCTAACTAAGAACAAGTGCAACATAAACCATCAAAAAGCGGTATTGGTAATCCTTCACATACAAGTGTCACAGATAATAAGAATGACTATTCTATGACTATACTCTTTCGGAACCATTGATCATTATATATTGAATGAATGACTATTCATTCAATATATAATGATCAATGGTTCTGAAAGAGCATATAGAGACAAGAGAAAAGAATAGATAGCAGGTAATAGGCTAAGACATAAAGAAATAAAAGAAAAGAAATACCTGAAAAGATGGGACTAAGCTGCGGTATAATAATTTAGTAATACAAGTGATAACTTTTAGGTATCTTGGCTCCCTGATTGGGATTGTTATCGACATGCTGAAACATGTTGGCAACGAGACGATAGATATCCCAAGTCCTGGGGTCCCATATCGCTGTGAACTTATCAACTGGATCATAAAGCCGAGCTGTAAGGTGTCCCATTAGTTGAACATCCTTAATTCGGGGGTAGAGGTCATAAAGCGCCGAGAGTAGATTGACTTCCAGTGTCTGGTAATGGGACATTTGGCTCGGGTTAACACAATGAACACCAATTTCTTGAAGTTTTAATTTTAGAAAGGGTAAATATTAGTAATCCCAGCGGATGGGTCACTACAGCCAAAGGGAAAGGGAAGTAGAAGGGAGAATCCATCCACTAAGACCAAAAAAACCTTGAGATCTATTTTGAAGAGAGAAATGGATTTAAACCTACAACTATGGACAGGTCTTATTTAGATTTCAGGAGAACGACAAACTTTGATATACATTCGGTTACCATACATGCTCCTATGTTTCTATACCCTGGGAGAACCTGTAAAATATTGACCATTGCTTGGTATCTATGACTGATGATGGAAAAAAACTTTCTTTTTATGCAGGAAGTTTTCTCAGACAAACCAATTTGTTATCACATCATTGTGATGACCACTTCACATCATCATAGTGATAACTCAAATCACTCAAATGGGCCTGATCAAAAGTATCTACCCCCCGAATGTTGGATCTGATTATATACACAAGGTGACACACATAGGTTCTAATAAGGGAAATAAAGGGAAAGAGACCAGACATGTAACTATTCTGATTGTAATCAATGTCTGTGTATAAGTAATCAAAATAAGTTTATTTAGAGCTGCACTGACTTTGCTAGATCCTGAGCCATGGAGAAAACCAAAAAACTCATAAAACATTGTGGTATTGTAGAAATCAGGAAAAGGATAGAGACAATGTTTTAAAATGCCTGTCAGTAATGTTCAGACTCTGGAATATAAAAGTAGAAAGTTGGGGGTTCCGGTATGACCAAGCCACGGTCAGGTAGACAAAGATTTCAGCAGCAACTGCCGGGAAAATTGGCTGAGATGCAAAGAAAGCCCACAGCCACTTAAGCTGAATAAGCTGTGAAATAAGAAGGTACCTCAATGGTAAGGTTGCAAGAAAAAAGCCTTTATTGTCCTAAAGCCATGCCAAATAGCATCTGGCCTCAAAACTTCTGGAACAAAGTTCTTTGGAGTGAGTAGAACAAAATTAAACTTTGGGTTATAACTCATTACAAACATTTTGGAGAAGAAAAAATTTATGATAAAAAATTAAACCATCCCTTATGTAAAGCTTGGAGGTTGGTCTCTGATGTTCTGAGGGTCTATGGGTTCAGAGGCACAGGGAACTAATGATCCACAATATGCATGTGAGTGCACGTTAATCTTCCAACATGACAAAGATCCAAACCATAAATCTCCTGACATCAATGTCATGGAACCTCTTTGGGAAAATCTCAAATGTGCAATTGATGCAAGACAACAAACAAAAAATGTCAGTTTTACCACCTGGGAAGATCAAGGGTCTCATCTGCAACTATCACAGAAGAATATGTGCTATCATTGGTGCGGGTTTTACAATTCTTCCATTGTATGGAAGCTTATGAGCACAATTGTATGGTCAGGAAATGCAGACAATTCAAAAGAGGGAGTCAAGAATTTTGCCCAATTATAGTGGATATGGCCAAGGACTGTACCTATTCCAAAAAAGGAGGATCAGGGATTACACACATTCCAAGGAAAATGGTCGGGAACTGCACAACGTTCTAAAGGAGGGGTCAGGGACTGCAGGCATTCTAAAGGGGGGGAGAGGGACTTTGCACATTCTGAAGATCAAGGACTGCAGACATTTTAAATATGGGGGCCAGCTACTGCATATATACTAAAGGGGGGGCAGAGACTGTATGCACTGGTCAGAGAATGCAAACATTCAAAGATGGGGGTCAGTGACTATGTGAATGTTAAAGATTATAAAGAAGAGGTTCAGGGACTGTGCGCATTCTTAAAAAGACAATCAGGTCTGCAGGTATTTAAAAGAAGGGGGTAAGGGAATGTCCACATTCTGAGACTGAGAGAATCAGGGACTGCACACATTGTAAAAAATATTTTAAAAATATAAAATGAATTGCTACCCTCTCCACTCCCCTATACCATCCCCTGAAAGGACAGGTAAACTTCTGTAAAAAAAAACCTTCTGAACAAATAACCCATCTGTCTTTCAGGGTCACAGTTTCTGTAGTCCTTTGTGGGCAAAACTTTGTGTAGTCCATGAAGGTAGATTCCACCCTCAGCCTGCAGGTGTCACCCTTTACTGTGCTGCCTGGGAGGGGTGGAGCTTTATTTTTTCCCCCTTGCGTTAAAATAATGACATTCACTTCCCATATCCTGGGTGTTTCTCTGAGATCTTGGGAGAAATAAAGAGCTGACCAACAGAGGGACCAGGAAATTCTGGCGACATCCCTAAAATCCATGTGAGTTGACAGCACTATTCAAGCTTATGAATTCTGCATTTTGCACAGATGTTTTGCCTTCTGCTTTCAAAGAACTCGTTACTATTTAGAATTGATAATGGTGTTTTTACATTTTTTTTCTATATATTACTCATCAAAGCTGCAATAAATCTCATTCACTTCTGGGCTCTCAGCCAAACTAGCTTCATATATTCGATGTGTACAATCAGGCTCCTCTGAACATCCTACTACACCGCACCCTGGCCCCAGAGCAAGAATGTTACTTTTATTTTTCACAGAACATAGATCCAGATCTACTTTAGCAATACAGCTCTGGGCCTTGTTTATTCAGTAATACATGTGTATCAAATGTATAATACTACGTAACCATGGTTTGGCTGGGGGATAAACAAATCCATTACTATATACCCTGTTTCCCCTATGATAAGGCACCGTCTTATATTTTTTGAAATGCCAAAATATGCCCTAGGTCTTATTTTCAGGGGGATGTTTTATTTTCCCATGAAGAAGACTACAGTACACATTTATTGCTGAAAATC
>NC_092858.1:2363499-2373191 GCF_032062135.1 Pyxicephalus adspersus | reverse complement strand
TGTGCCATTCATTGTCCCCTTCTGATCACTCTGTGCCATTCATTGACCCCTTCTGATCACTCTGTGCCATTCATTGTCCCCTTCTGTTCACTGACTTTTTTATCGTACGGCCGGGTAACAGACTCCGTTAGGGCAGGGATCAGCAGCTTGCTTGTCCTTCTTGGCACAGAGTCGCAGGCACGTGCGCGGCCTTTGAAGTTACTTTCTGTTTCGCTCTGCACTGCAGCCAGCACCGAGGAGTCACACAGAGGCACACAGTTACCCACCGTACCACCCGAATGGGAGATTCTTTCATGCGCAGGTATAGGGGGGTGTCTTATTTGCGGGGGGTGCTTTATTTTATTGTCTGGGGCAAAATCGGGGGGGGTGCCTTATTTGATGGGGATGGCTTATCATCGGGGAAACACGGTAGTTAAAAATTGACTATATCAAGCACAACCTCAGAAAAATACCAGAATGTACGACAAATTGGCTCCACATGAACTTACCCTAACTTGACGCGTTTCGCAGTTAATAATGCTGCTTTCTCAAGTGTATAGGAAGTCAGGGTATTTTTCTAAAAATAAAAATAATGTGAGAAGAAAGGAAGAAAAGAGGAAGGGAGGCTCTTTATAGGCACCAATGTGATACCTTAACTAATTTCAGATAAAAATGCACTTTAATAATTTTAAGATATTGATTAAAAGGGTCAACAATAACATAGTTACATGATTCCCATATAAACAAATACTTAGCAGTTGTTTGTTATTTAGAGAGTCCCACTCGTTGATAAATTTAGGAAGAAGAGATGTTGTAATGTGTTTTATATCCAACACGTTTTGCCCACAAAGGGGTTCATCAGGGGATTTTTTTATATAGTAAACGACAACTCTCAGGACTATAAGGACAATACAGCATTAAAATAGAGTCCAATAAAAAATACATGCTTCAACACTGATTGATAAACAATACATAATAGTCATATGCATAATAAATGCAATCTTCATACATTATTTATTATAAGGGTAAAAAAGGATAATTGATATAGATAGCATCATAAGGATATAAGCAGCAAAGGTTTCCCAGTGCAAATGATAATACATAAATAGTATTCTTGGAATCCAAAATGAATGGAGAAAAAGAGGAAAGGATTATAAATGATAACAAATTTAAATGGTAGTACTTACATCTAGGAAACAACCTTCAGCACTAGCAGATTTAATGGTAATGATAGAAAAGGAGTTGCCTCTGTAATCTGTCAAGGAAATAATAATTCTCAAAAAAACTAGTAAACATGACCAGTGAGAGGTATGAAAACAAAAGGAAGGAAAACAGGATTAACAGTTCAGTATGGATTAGCTAGAGCTGGTAAAAGTATAAATTGATGATACTCAAAAGGTCAAGAGGGACAAAATATACCTAAAAAATAATAATAATAATAAACCCAACAAAAGTTAAAAGGTAGGGAAGACATTTATTGGGTTTATTATTATTATTACTATTATTATTATTTAGGTATATTTCGTGTAGGGCTCTCTAAAAAACAAACAACCGCTAAGTATTTGTTTTTATGTATGGGAATCATGTAACTACGTTATTGTTGACCCTTTTAATCGATATCTTGAATTTTATAAAGTGCATTTTTTATCTGAAATTAGTTAGGGTATTACATTGGTGCCTAAAAAAAGCCTTCCTTCCTCTTTTCTTCCTTTCTTCTCGTATGTTTGGCCTTTATTAGTTTATATAGTCAAGGCTCAGCACCACCCTTAGAGGTTAAACTAATATATATTATTTGGGTGCACTACTTTGCATTTTTTCACATGAATGTATAATCAATGATAATTGAAATGTATCTTGATAACCTTTCATGTACTAAACCAAAAACTTCAATCTTATTCAAGTGGAGGATAAACAAAGTTTTTATAATAGTAACATCTTCAAGGGTTCTATTTATAAAAGCCGAGATTCTGCCATTACCCATTCTCTGGAGAATCAATTCGTTGAAAACACATGTACCTGGATGATTCCCATCAAATTCAGACTTTCAGATTCACTGATTTATAATTAGACCTCAAGATTTATTCACTGATGAATAAGGTAATAAGTATGAGGAAGGTTTCATACAATGAATATTCAGTTGTTTATTTGGCTTTTCATTATTGCCTATAATACAAAAGGTCAAAGTAAGAAATGGAAATGTAAAAATAGTGCGAATGCAAATAATGTAAAAAAAAAAAAAAAAACTAGAAACTAAAATCTAGCTCAACAAAGCAGCAAAAAGAAGGAGTTCATTAGCACTAATAAAATTGTTTTTATGGATTTATTTAGTAAAACTTCTATTTTTTTTAAATATACTGCGGAGGATAAACTTAAAACGGCAGGCTGGCAATGGGGTACCTCCAAGCAAAAGGTTTTCAATAGGGCTCCTGACCATAGTTATTAAACAGAGGTGGCAAACCAACAAAAGCTTCCCTGGTGGTGTCAGCATCACAAGAGTCTTTCAAATCAAAGGTAATAGTCCATAATAGTCCATATTGTTGGATCTGGCTTCCAAACCCGCACTTCACCTTCAACAGATACAACTGGATGAACTGGTTCACACAGCCCCTGCTGCTTAGCTCCAGATGTGCTATATAGGCTTGTGTACCTCGGAATTGTGAATCTGCCCCAATCTACTCTTGCAGATTCCCAGAAAATCCAGCCCCCGGACAGAAATTCCTTGCAAATCAATCTCTCTTCAGTAATAAAACCTGAGAAACCGCAGTCCCACATAATGCCCATCCAAGACTTTTCCCTGTAATACATCCAAACATCCCCACTTTGGTGTCATCTGTCCAGAGGACATTGTTTCAGAAGTTTTGTGGTTTGTTCAGATCCTAAGTCATGCCACCATGTGGTTTTCAGAGAGAAGACGTTTTCTCCTGGCAACCCTTCCATACAAGCCATACGTGTTTAGGCTTTTTCTAATTGTCATGTCATGAACTGTAACATGTAACATGCTGACTGAGATGTGTAGAGTCTAAGATGGAGTTCTTGGGGGTTTGGTAATTTCTCTGAGGATTGCACGGTCTGACCTTTGATTGACTTTGCTGGGAAGTCAACTCCTGGGATTATTGACAACCGTCTGCATTGTTTTCCATTTGTAAACAATTTTGTGTAGAATGATGGACTTCAAATTGTTTTGAAAATTGCCTATATAATAATAATAATCCTCCCCAGATTGATGGTCAGCAACAATTGCTTCTCATTGTGGATGTCTTTCCCCCTTGGCATTGTGGTAACACACACCTGAATGCTTTAGACTGACTAAACTTCTGCTTTTATGAAGGGGTCACACTGGCTGATAATCAATAAACAATACATTTGATGAGCAGAACCTGGCTGATACTTACCCTCCTCATTCCTATGGAAGTGGTAATGGTGAACTTAGTTTTTTACATAATGCTCCACATTTTGACTTAGTAATTGTTAAACTGTAAAATTGTTGTTTTCAAAAAAATTGTTTTAAAATTTCTTTTATAATTTTTTAATATTTCTGCGTAATATTTTGGTCAACACTATATGGCGCTATGTCCTCTTGTAAACTGTGTAACAAACTCCTTAATAATTTCACTTGTCTTCAATGGCTATGATCTGTCAAACCCTAGAGCTAGTTATTACTGATGTGGGATTCACACTGTGACAAGGATGGACCCAATTATAAACCAAGATTTTCTTCTAATAGCATAAGAGAAAAAATGTTGGCTTATACCTGAGTATATACAGTAGCTTTTTGGAGAGAAAGAGTTAAAAATGTATTAGTTTTCAGTTTAATAAGCTTTTGGTTAAACACACCCATCTCTGTAGATCACTGCTGAAGTAGACAGATTAGGCCAATAATTGTAAACTTAAAAGGTGTAAGGGGCCTCATATGCAGCCCCTGATATCACCAATGGGTCACAAATACTACTTAATACATACACTGTTGTAAAGGACTTCAGAGACTGCACAGATACTATAGGAGATGCTTATAAGTTCAGATGGTGAATAGAAACAGAGATTAAAATTTAGCTTGAAGCTCTAATCTTGCTCTATTCTATCCAAAATTAATGAAAAAAAGTTTTTACTGGTGTTGGACTTCAAGTAATCCAGTGACCAGACTATGAACATTCATAACTTTCCTAATGGGCAGAAGCAAGCCCTCACTGACTTGTAGCTGCAGGCATTAGGCAGAAATTCAGCAGCAGCCGGGTGTTCTATGGAGCCTTTAGTGGTGAGGATGTTGTGCTACTGGTTGCTGCCAGGTTGCGGTCCTTAGGCACACCAGGGTGGGCAGGATGATAGACGGTACCAAATCACTAGGCAAAAACATTGTCAAGGAAGGCCGGCGTCGAAGCAGGCAACAAGCAAGAAAGGTCAGGAACAAGCCAGGGGTCAAGAACCAGAAATCCAGAAATCAAACCCTGGTGACACAGGAAACGACAGGAGGCAGGAGTGACATGGGAGACACAAGAATCACTGCAGACACAAAGGAAAACTGGAATAGCACAAGGGAACAGGCAGGGAAACAGACTGGGCAACAAGGGGTTAACAGGAGCTGGGCAGGAAAAGGCACTGAATTAAACAGCAGGTGTAAAGAAAATGTTTCAGAGAGCTAGGGACTCTGCACTAGTGGAGACACGTTGCACGAACGCTGAGTGCTGTGTCTGAGCCAGGTAAATAGCCAAGGATGATTAAGAGGCTATTGCCTGATTGACCAGCAGGATGGGCGATACTGATAAGTCATGGAGGAGCAGGAGCTCCCTGGGTCAGAATTGCCCACATGCGCTGTAGAGAGGTACCTGCACTTTAGCAAGGAAGAGGTAAGTGTGACAATAAAGATGAATAAAGATCGTCCAGAAAAGTAAGAAAAGAAGAAAGATGGTGACACCCATCACTGGAACAGGTGAATCGACCTGGATTTAGTCCTGCTTGGAAACTTATTTTTGTTTTTTTACTTTTATTTTTTTAGCATTAAAATGTTTTCTAATCAGGGGGTGGGGGGCTTTAACTATGAGGATCTTTCATAAGATACTTAGTTTCCCTTTATCAGTTATTTTGTTTTCTCCATTTTTTACAGACAGGTTTACATAATGCTTTGCTAAAGTCCGACTTAGAGAAAAAAATCCAAATCCATGTTCAATTTAATATTGGCAACTTCTGGTGTCAACAGTGAGCAGTCCCTTGCTTCTCATAAATTCTTACAAGAAGGACTCCAGTCTGTGATGTGAATATAAGAGCATTGGCAAGGCTACAGACTAAGTAAAATGTTCACAACATTCCTATAAGCAGTTCAGTTTGGAACATTGAAATTCAGTATCTCCAATGTTTGTAAACATGTGGCCCCAAAAGTTTCCCCACCGTGACTATCTTCATATACCATCAAATGCAGAAGTGAAAGCCATACCATTTAGGTCCTTGCCTCTTCACATTGTGCAGAAGTTTCACCAGATGGATAGTTACATCGATAGTAACAACGCCCCTCACGTCATCTTTGTTTCGCCTGTAACCAAAAGCACAATGCACAGAAACCACAAGCTGAGCACATTCACCAAAGAGTCTACAAAGCAGATGTTCTCTGAGGGAAACCATTTTGCTCCGACACCAAAAAAGATTATGACCGGCCATGCCGATGACGCTGAGGATTGCTTTGTCCCTATAAGATCCTCCAAAGCCATTGCTTCAACAATTTTACAACTATCACAGATGGGCAAAGACAAGACAACTGTAAGTCATAATGAAAATGTGACGGGTAAAACTGAAAACACCCAAAGAGTGGTGGATATTAAAGTCAGGGCTTTGTATAAATACAAAAACACAATGTACCTCTTGCCAGCGCAAAAAGCCACAGGAGAACCTTACCAAAAAGATTTAAATGGAATCATGGACACACTTCCCTCCACCATTGGAGTAACGAAAGATAAATGCGATACAATGAGCAGAAACGATCTCCTTAAAAACAAAATGCCAAACATAACCCGGCCCCATCATACACAACGAAAGGTAACAGAACAAACTCACAATGAAATCCAGTTCTCCAAGACACCAGCACTAAATCCATCACAAGGCCGAAGTCTGCAGGAAAATCAGGTAAAATTTTAGGAGTCCTAATTAACCATTTTCTGTTTTTTGTTTTAATAAAACAGGGATCAATATATATGCCAATATGTATGCCAGAGTGCCATGTGGCCAATTTGTGCCTAAACCATAATAAAACACTTTGTACGGACTGATTGCAATATATATTACACATTACATATTAAAAACATAATTTATTATATTTTTTAAAAAGGCGGAGATATATCTGCACTGTAACAAGTACATATATTTCACATTAAATCTCACAGAGTGTTCAATGAATTTTGCAACAAAAGCTTCCCACGGACTGATGAGAGGTATCATGTTTAGGATCAAATCTACCAAATAATAAAACCAAAGATAGCCACAACTATTACTGCGAATCCAAGGGGGATCAGACCAAGAGGTGCCGATAGCCACCATGAAAGACGCGAAATGCGTCACACATTCTGTGCAATTATTGTTCTTGTTACAGTAAACATATCTACAATTTTTTATAATATATAAAATTTTATGTTTTTATTATTTTTATGTAAAATGTCTGCCTTGAAAGTCCATAAAGTGGTTTATTATGGTTTATGCACTTTCTGTTTTTACTACACTAAATTCAAATTGTTTGCGAGACTTCACTTAAGCTTTAGCAACATAGATATAGGACAGTAGTTTTCAAACACCTGAAGGAACCCATTACAATATGGATTGATATTATGAGCATTGCCTGAGAAGCCAATAATCTGCAAATGTCATTGAGCAAATAAATCCATGTGTTGTTTAATTGTATTACATTAATTTCATATGTCATTTGAGCTGAATAGGAGATCATTAAAGAAAAACTTTTATTAAATAAATGCATTCCTATATAACCCCTTAGTTAGCCCTAATCAGCCCTCAAAAACTCCTATCTTTCCTCCTCCTCATGCACATAGTTAGAATAAAAAAGTATATTGCATTCAAGAGGTAGATTAATAAAATATTAATAAAAATATTAATATAATATGAGTGCATTTACAGGACCCTAAACCCAGATATGATACACAGGATGGAAAAAATGCTATATTCCCCAATTTGCTCCAACAGGGAGAACAAATCTTTCCTGACCCACAAAGGCAATCAGATATTCATTGGATCAAAATGTCTTACATTTATTTATAACATTTACTGCTTATCAGTGTTAATAGCTGAGTATTTTCTGTGCATTCAAAATGTACCCAGAAATCTATAATGTTATCAGAACAAATAGGCAAGAGGGGTTTGGGACAACAGGGCAAAAAGAAGAAACAATGTATTGTAGGCAATCTACAGTTTTAACAATTCATACAGTTCACCAAGCAAATTCACTGGTGATTACACATAATAGGATATATCGGGGGGTAATCAGTTTTACGAGTCTATGTACCATGTAATTCCAATGCGTTTCACAGAAAGTTCTGCTTCTTCAGGGGAGGTGTGTGTCCAAATGTGTAAAATATATATATCAATTACCATCTGCTACTGAAAACATCAAAAAGTAAAAAAATAAATGAAATAAAAATCACATAAAACAATTATTATTAATATTAAACAGGATTTATAGAGCACCAACATAATTTGCAGTGCTGTGCAATAAAATCTTACCCCAATAGGTTCACTGTTGTCCAGAAGATAGTAAGTGGTAGTGTGACAGCGCTGAGTTGAAAGATTAAAGGGAAATTAATATAGATAGCTCTTACGGGGCAGACACTACTTAGGAAGTATTATGTATTAGGGAAAAAAATGTAACAAAATGCTTTTTTTTGTTACCCACCTCCCCGAAAAACAGAACTTCCTTACTGCGAAATGCATTGGGCCTACATGGTGCATAGACACGTAGAACTGATTATCTTTTGATATACTTGGCCTGATTTATTAAAGCTCTCCAAGGCTGGAGACGATACACTTTCATCAATATACCTGGGTGATTCAGCAAACCAGGAATGGATTTCTTTTTCAATCATTGACCAGATTACAGGTTTTTGGATTACCCAGGTTCACTGACAAAAGTGTATCCTCACCAGTCGTTGTGAGCTTAAATAAATCAGGCCCGTTGTGTGTACTCAACTGAACTTGTTTTGTTAGTTATATGAATTGTTAAAACTGTACCTATGTAGATTGCCTACAATAAATTTGTTTTTCTTTTTGATCTGTTGGCACTCTTTCCCCCTTGTCCTGATAACATGAATCATTGATTACCTTAGGGACTTTGGCATAAACAGTAAACTCATTGGACCTAAACCTTCTCCAAATGCATCCAGCAATCATCTGAGCTGACTAGAAGTACGTCCCTATGAAGTCTATTGTGGATTTTGTTTATTTTGAGAATACCAAACACTGAGATAGCAATTTTAAAATTTTAAAAATAAAATAGAAAATCCAACAACATAGCATTGTATGTATGGGAACTAGGAGACCTTAGTTGTCTTTTGGCCTTTGTTGGTTGGATTTAATAAAGTTGCAGTTGTCTTATTCCTATTGAATGGAAGTTATGTGTTTTTTTAAGTTTGTTCGTTAGTTTGATTTTATAAAGTTACAGTTGTTTTATTTTTAATTAGTGGAATATGTTAAAAGTGGTTCTTTAGGTCACTTTCATATTGAAAAACTCTACTCAAAGATGTATTTACTTAGGCTACATATAGGGGCCCTGTTCCACTTGGTGTAAACTCCTAATGCTGCACATATATATGCACAATATATGCAACATTCTCAAAATTGTTTAATAATTTACAAACTTAATAGGCTATAACAAAGGTGTTTTTTTACATTAGCTTCCTTTGGTGATGAGACAAATCAAAAGAAAAATGGACTTTGAGGATGTAAAATCTGTAAAAAAGAGACCTAACCCTGGAGGGTCAAATACAAATCACAAAAGAACTGAAACTGAAACACCCACCTTTTCTATTATGGAGCCTGAAGCTTCTTTAGAAGTTTCTCCTGGGGTTCTTGAAGAATTTCCAGGTTTCTCCTGCAGTCCAATTCAAACATCAGCGTCTAAAAAGAAGGCAGAAAAAGCAGCAATGTCTCCATCCAATCCATTGTTATATATAGAACCTCAAATTTCTCCTCCAACTGATATTTATAAAGAATGTACTGACTCTAGATCCAGCTCACCTTTCTCAGCAGTTACCATTTCTACAGATACCTCAGAAGGTTTTGAGTCTGACCAGGATGAAGGATGGTTTATCAAATCTCAACCACCCAACATCAAGGAGAGGCCTGGTCAACCATCATTTGTACGTCATCAAGATGAAACAACCCAAGACGAGACCATTCAGAGGCTTCAAAAACATATGAGAGAGTGTTATGAAGTGGTGCAGAATATACTTGCCAAAAAATAAATGTAACTAGGTCCTACGTTCAATTTTACATTGTTTTATTACCCAGCACTGGTTGATCACACAACATTCCATCTGATGACAACTTGATTTAGCCTAAAACATCCAATGAGTAAGTTTATTTTACTTAATAAATTCAATAAGAAGAAGATCAGGTTAAAGACCAACTTGATGAAGACCACAGCAGTAGCCAATTAAGATTTGTGGGCATTCTTTAAGCACAGCTCCCACCACAGCATTTCAATCAGATTGAGTTCTGGACTTTGACTG
>NC_092858.1:2358265-2361941 GCF_032062135.1 Pyxicephalus adspersus | reverse complement strand
AGGCAACAAAAACCTTCACTATGCAACAAGTTTCAATTTACTCTAACATTGGGGAAAAAATGGAACATTTGGTTCCAAAGGTATGAGTCTAACAAGATTGTTTTAAGAATATGAACTGTTCAATTTTGGCTTCATTTGGGCTTTAACTTTGCCTGTCCGATATATTTGGATCTAATGGTTGTTTTGACCTCTATTATTATTTTCACAATAGCTTGTCTAAATTTATCAGGGTGTTGCCCATTAAATTCTGTCTGCCTTATTATGTTCTGAAGATTTCCATTCTTCTGATGACATTTGGTCTGATTTAATAAAGTTTAATGAATGTTTATTTGGCAAATAGTTGGCAAATGTTTTCAATTAGACTAGACCAGATCCATTCCAGGTTTTCTGGATCAAACAGGTTCACCCATGATAGGTGTATCTTCCCCAGTCCAGGCCCACTGTTTTTAGGGTAGCACGTATGAGATTTTGTGAACACATTGGCAATAAAATAACTTTTTTTGTTAGTAGGGTGGGGGGAGGCTATGACCTGTATTTATATTATCTTTTTTGTCCCACTGACTTTTTGCACCAGTTCAACTCTATGCTGTTTTGGAAACCGCAAAAAGATTTGTTTTGAGATAAGTTTATTAAAACGGGTAATTAATGACGGGTTGCCTTGCTAGACCCGATCCATTGACATACATATTTGCCATGCTCAGGAGTCCAAACCCTGCAAACATTTTTCTGTCAAATCCTATATGGGTTTATTGCAACACCAGGCCTGGTGAATAGCTATTCAAGCCTACGAAGGGAGGGGGATGGTCACAACGGTGAGGATGGACTAGCAAGTGAACCTGTCAAAAAAAAAAAAAGATTCTAAAATTCAATGTTAGAGTTATTGGATACGGGCATTGCATGTATAAAAGCTTCCAGCGTCTGTGATATCCATGGACAAATTATTTCTAAATGTTCCTACAAGAAGTGGAGCTTTATTATACAGTAACTGAAATCAATTGGATGTTGCATGCAATGGAAAGCCCAGCAATGGAATGCCAGATAGATGCTGAGTGATGGATGCCCAGGTGCCTAAGTGGCAGAGTAGTGCCCATGCACCATTTATTCAAAACTGTCAAGATGGTTTTGCCATTTGCGAACTTGCTTTCAAGGTGGCCTGAATAAAACAGTTTTTTTTCCATTCAATTATTTCCACTGAACTATGCAGCCTGTAAATTGTCCACATACATTATGTTATATGAAACACATTGTGCATCTCCTGTAGATTCATTAGCAAATGTGTGCCTATACCAATAGAAATTTGGGAGATGGGGTATTTTTGATTGTGCAGTCATTGAGTAGTATGTAGAGTAATTTGTGTATTTCCACATTATTCCATTAATCCATTTAGGATGGGTGTGGAAGAAAATTATAGAAATAGAACGTGGTTACAGATGAGAGGGAGAAATGACCATTTAGGAGAGCAGACTGGAAATGGAGAAGAATTATCAGATAGAAGAGTGGGCAAGGAGGCAAATAGATGACAGAATGAATGAAAGTGAAGAATGATCATAGGGGGGGGTGCTTGGATGAAACTAACAGATAAATTCCAAAGAGCAGCATGGGTATGGATGGAACTGAATGAGAAGAATCATAGATGGAAGGGAAAGTAGACATTATTGTAAAAGGAGGAACATGACAAATATGGAAAATTATCATAAATGATAAAATGGGAAGAAAAGGGAATGGAGGAGAATTACCAAGGAGGGATGGCATGGAGCTGGGAAGAGGGGTCTTAATGCCAGTAGGTGCGGGGGCTGTCAGATAGACACGTGGTATAGAGATAGTCTGGTACATAGAACAGGGATAGACACGTGGTATAGAGAGTCTGATACATAGTACAGAGATAGAAACGTGGTATAGAGGTGGACACATGGTAGAGAGATAGTCAGACACATGGTATATTGTGTGTAAATTCCCCCACCTACTAGATTGTAAGCTCTTCGGGGCAGGGTCCTCTCCTTCTGTGTCACTGTCTGTATTAGTCTGTCATTTGCAACCCCTATTTAATGTACAGCGCTGCTTAATATGTTGGCGCTATATAAATCCTGTTTTAAAGATGCATTACATATGACCTTATAAGTCTCCTAAATCTATACCGTTTACTGCCCTAATATTGGTGATAGTAATGGAGGTGCAAGTAAAGAGAGGAAAAGAAGAGAAGCGCTAAGAGGTCATAAAATGGGACAAATAGATAAGAGAACCTAGAACAGGGATGTCAGCCACTGTGAGCCATTGTGAAAATTCAGGACTCAGAATAGAATAGGTCATTGTCCTAAATTTTGGGCAATGCTAACCAACTGTGATTAAATTGGTCCTGTTTGTCATATAAAAGGGCTGTAAGGTATTCCATACTCTAAAGAGTACAACATTCATAAACCTAAAGGCAATGAATGTATATGCAGACACTGCAGTTTAGAGCTAAAAAGTACTTAAAGGAAAATTCATATTTAGGGATTTTGCTCCATATGTGCATGATAAGATCACACAGTTGCTGCAGATTTGTCAGCTGCACATGCGGGATGGGAATTTCCTGTTCACCACATGCTAAAGGTCCTCTATTGGATGGAGATCTGAGGATGTGGAGGTCATTGGAGTCCCCTCACCTCATTGGCAGAAAACCAAAAAAGATGATTTGTTATCCTGCTGGAAGGAGCAATCAGAAGATAAGGACATAAGGGGATGGACATGGTCAGCAACAATACCAAGGTGGGCTGTAGCATTTGAATAATCCTCAGTTTGTACCTAGGGGCCCAAAGTATGCCAAGAAAATACCACCCCAAAGCCATTACATCACTACCAGCCTCAACCACTAATACAAGGCAGGATGGACGATGCCAAATTCTGACCCCACCATTTAAATGTCAAATCGAGACTCTTCGGACTTGATCTTCTGGGTCCCCTGACAATGACCACATACCTAAATGACTATAAACACACTCATCCGATAATTCTTGCCACTTCCTGAAGCAGCTCAACAAGCCCTCTACTGTGAGTCTCTTCAATTGTGCCGGTATGACTGCCTCGATGTCCCAAATCAATTCGAAACATTTACTATTCATGGTCATTTTAACTTTGGGGATGTTACAGGTTGCCTTCTCCTGGCAGGTGGCACAGGATTAGCTAAGGTGGCCACTGGGCTACTTTGCTGCAAGGAAGTCACAGGTCGCAGCCCTCAAGCTCTCTCCACCAGGGGGTGAAAGGGATCAGATGACTTTAGCGTAGAAATGGCTATCAGGCGAGGTAGTAGAACTGGCTGAAGTCAGGGCAGGTGGCAGACAAGGCAGAGTCAGGTAACAGGCCGAGGACAAAATCCAGACAATTCAAAGAGAGAACTAGCTGGCAGAGAGGCAGCAAATGCACAGAGGATCCAACAACCTGAGCCAGGAACTGGAGGGGTTTAAAAAGGCTCAGCAGCCAATAGCAGGACAGGATTGAGCAGTCTGCTCATTGGCTGCAGCACCCCCTCCAGATTCCCCTTCATTTATGGCTACAGCTGAAGCTGCACCTGCAGGTGGAATGGTAACAGGGGAAGAGTCAGAAGTTGCACAGTGTGAATGGTGTGGGTGAGGAACTTCAATGAAATTGTTCAACAGTCATAACACCTAAACAAATTTTGCAGTCATTCGCCTCATGTTCA
>NC_092858.1:2355298-2356478 GCF_032062135.1 Pyxicephalus adspersus | reverse complement strand
CCTCCCTGACCAGAAAAATCCCCCCCAGCCGCTCTCTTCGCTCCTCCAATGACCTTCTAATGACTTCCTCACTCATAACCTCATCACATGCAAGGCTCGAAGACTTTTCTAGAGCTGATTCTTTTGAATGGTCTTCCACAACCCATTAGGCTTGCTCCTACTTTCTGCTCATTTAAAAGAGCCTTTAAACTCCATCTTTTCAAACTTGCCTTACCCGTTTTCTTCTGTCTCTTAAAACCCTCACTACTCCCCAAGCAAACCATATCCCCCCTTCTATAGTTTGCTGCTTTCGCAACTCTTAGATTGTAAGCTCTTCAGGGCAGGGTTCTCTCCTCCTTAAAGATTCTCCAACTTTATTGCGTTACACAACAGTTATTCTCGACTACACTTTAACATTAAATTGTGAAAAACACAACAACATGTTTTCCTACATTTCACATCTTGCCAGGTGCCTGACATCCCTAGCAATTTTCGTGACATTAATATGCTCTGGGGTTGGAAATTAACATAAAATATTTTGATCAAAGACTTCAATACAGTTATTCCTCAAAAGTCAAAATGGTCAAACTCTAAAATAAATTCACAATTATTAGTGAAAAATGGCAAGTTCACCTATCCTGTTTTTTTGGGGGTTCATTTCTTGGCATCTGTCCAGCATGGTTGATAGAAGACCTGTAACCCACGGGAGCCATTTTGATTCCCATAAACCTTTTTTTCGCTATTACACTTCTAATAACATTTCATTGAAATCTGTTGATTTCTGAAAACCTGTGCCCAGTCAAAGACTCTAATATTTCTAAAATTGTGTTATACTGTCTTTAGCCTTGATTATGTCACGCATTCGCTGTGGTATCACTTCAGTATGTTTATGCAATGTCTCATTTATTTCCATCCAAAGTTGCAATAATCTTTGATCAAGATCTTCTATTGATGATGGGAGATTCGGAGCACTGTGTTAAGTCTCATCCCCCATCCTCTCATGGGTGACAATAATGTCTCATTTTTAAATAAATTACCAGATGATTCCTGGAATTGTCTTCTTAGAATATGCCTTTGCCATAAGGGAAGAAATAAATCTATTGATGAAAAAATCTGGTCAAATATTATATTAAGGGAGTCAGCTGAGCTCATATTTTGGGCACATAATATTGCTGAACCAAAACCATACCAACTGTAGCAG